>NC_140011.1:43560723-43585631 GCF_964263955.1 Coregonus lavaretus | reverse complement strand
ATGTTTATCACATAACAGAACTATGAGGTGTTATAACAGCTGTCACTACTCACCTGAGGCGGGTCTAGTGAGCGCAGGGCTTTTTTGTCCTTCACAGGCAGAAGCAGCACAAAGGAAACCAGACTTTAACATTAGGCTACTTTTCATCACCTACCGTCCGTTTCAACTTACACTACAACACATTCTGTCAGCGCCAAACAAACACCTCACTACAACACATTCTGTCAGCGCCAAACAAACACCTCACTACAACACATTCTGTCAGCGCCGAACAAACACCTCACTACAACACATTCTGTCAGCGCCAAACAAACACCTCACTACAACACATTCTGTCAGCGCCAAACAAACACCTCACTACAACACATTCTGTCAGCGCCAAACAAACACCTCACTACAACACATTCTGTCAGCGCCAAACAAACACCTCACTACAACACATTCTGTCAGCGCCAAACAAACACCTCACTACAACACATTCTGTCAGCGCCAAACAAACACCTCACTACAACACATTCTGTCAGCGCCGAACAAACACCTCACTACAACACATTCTGTCAGCGCCAAACAAACACCTCACTACAACACATTCTGTCAGCGCCGAACAAACACCTCACTACAACACATTATGTCAGCGCCAAACACCTCACTACAACACATTCTGTCAGAGCCAAACAAACACCTCACTACAACACATTCTGTCAGCGCCAAACAAACACCTCACTACAACACATTCTGTCAGCGCCAAACAAACACCTCACTACAACACATTCTGTCAGCGCCAAACAAACACCTCACTACAACACATTCTGTCAGCGCCAAACAAACACCTCACTACAACACATTCTGTCAGCGCCAAACAAACACCTCACTACAACACATTCTGTCAGCGCCAAACAAACACCTCACTACAACACATTCTGTCAGCGCCAAACAAACACCTCACTACAACACATTCTGTCAGCGCCAAACAAACACCTCACTACAACACATTCTGTCAGCGCCGAACAAACACCTCACTACAACACATTCTGTCAGCGCCAAACAAACACCTCACTACAACACATTCTGTCAGCGCCGAACAAACACCTCACTACAACACATTATGTCAGCGCCAAACACCTCACTACAACACATTCTGTCAGAGCCAAACAAACACCTCACTACAACACATTCTGTCAGCGCCAAACAAACACCTCACTACAACACATTCTGTCAGCGCCAAACAAACACCTCACTACAACACATTCTGTCAGCGCCAAACAAACACCTCACTACAACACATTCTGTCAGCGCCAAACAAACACCTCACTACAACACATTCTGTCAGCGCCAAACAAACACCTCACTACAACACATTCTGTCAGCGCCAAACAAACACCTCACTACAACACATTCTGTCAGCGCCGAACAAACACCTCACTACAACACATTCTCCACTTCTTCATAGGCTTAACCACCTAAATCACTAGTACACAAAACAAGTTATTTTAAATAGGCTGCATCCTCAATAAACAAGTAGTGCACTATCTAAGGAATAGGGTGCCATTTGGGATGCAGATATATAGCCCAGCCCAGCGGTGTTCAAACCTCTCTTCGGTGACTCCCAGACGTTCCATGTATTTGATCTATTCCAGAGCTAGGACACCTGATTCAACTGGTCAACTAATCATCAAGCCCATGACTAGGTGAATCAGGGGGAACAACACACAATTGTAAAACGTCCGAGAGTCCCCCGAAGAAGAGGTATTAAAAACCATTGGCCTAGCCTCAGGTTGCGTTCTACTCTCAGAGAGTAAACTGATAGAAGGGACGACCTGGCTGATTCTAGGGGAGACGCTCTATTTACATTACCACCTTAACCACAAATCACAAAACACAAGCCATTCTAAATAGGCTACATTAATAACAACAACACATAGCCTATACCTCAACACTAAAACATTCAATTCTACTCTCAGAGTAACCACACAGAAGGCTATTTCTGTTTTCATTCTATTGGACAATCATAGAGTTAGATAGAGGACTCACTTGCCACAAAGCCTGTTTTAACACGGGGCAGTGCCATTCATAGAAATATAATATTTCCATGGTGCCATTGAGGACTGACAACATCTCTATTGTCCGGATGGTCACAAAGGCCATTGTGGCAAAGATGCGCCATTTATCCAACTCTATGTGTAGAAACCATGTAGTAGCCAATCTAGCCTATACATTCAGATCCACAGATGTTTTACCTTCGCTGCCCCTCCTTGCCAGAGCAGGGCTTAGTGTACTTTCTCCAGAATATTCTCCAAAGTCTTAAGAGTGGAGGAACGTGAACACAGGGCTCAAAATGAAGAACAAGACAGAACCACAATACAACCCTAACACTGGATGATGATGATGATGATGATGATGATGAGGCTAACTGACGATGAGGCTGGGCTAACTGACGATGAGGCTGGGCTAACTGACGAAGAGGCTGGGCTAACTGACGAAGAGGCTGGGCTAACTGACGAAGAGGCTGGGCTAACTGACGATGCGGCTGGGCTAACTGACGAAGAGGCTGGGCTAACTGACGAAGAGGCTGGGCTAACTGACGAAGAGGCTGGGCTAACTGACGATGCGGCTAACTGATGAAGAGGCTAACTGACTGTGAAGTCATTGTTGATTTGTGTGCAGGAAAATCCCTGGGGAGCAGCAATATTCTGTGCCAGGCCTCACATTCCTGTAGAACTGAGCTAACCACCTGCACGAATGAGCCACGTTGCACGTAAACCACCATACAGGTGTCCACTAGTGCTAACTGCTAGAGGCCCATTACAGTTAGCCACCACAGCACATACAGTATTACACAGCAGCAGTGATATTACAATAGAACATCCATCTATCTACCACAAAGCCTTTACCTCCCATGCCTCTTCTCCCAGGCATAGGGCTTAGGCTTTCTTCAAGCAGGAAGGAAGGTACAGAGGGAGAATACAGTGTTACACCTACTGTTACCCTACTCAATTACAGTTTTTCCTTTACCAAGATGGATGGATTTTTAATCATGTTGTTAGGATCCCATTGTCCATTCTAGAGTTGTAATATGTAATTATATGGTTCCACCAGTCAACTGAACATCTATACAGTACACATTTAACCAGAATATCATATTCAACCACCTGATTCTTAACAAACCTATGGGTCCTGGTGAAAATACAGGGAATGGCGTTTCATTTGGAATGCACATAGTAGTAGGAGAACAAGGTCAACGTGGTGTAAAGGTGTATATCGAGACAGCCAATACCTGAGGGAGGAGGAGGGCGTTGAGGAGGAGCAGGTCGGGCTGGGGGGGCGTTGGGGCGAGGAGGAGGGGGGCGTTTAGGCTCCAGGGCTTGAGGAGCACCAGGCTGGAAGTCCACTGGAGTCCCTGGGAAAGAGGAGAGACAGAGAGACAGAGACAGAGACAGAGACAGAGAGAGAGAGAGAGAGAGAGAGAGAGAGAGAGAGAGAGAGAGAGAGAGAGAGAGAGACAGAGAGAGAGAGACAGAGAGAGAGACAGAGAGAGAGACAGAGAGAGAGACAGAGAGAGAGACAGACAGAGAGAGAGAGAGACAGAGACAGAGAGACAGAGACAGAGACAGCGAGAGAGAGACAGCGAGAGAGAGACAGCGAGAGAGAGACCGAGAGAGAGAGAGACAGAGAGACAGAGAGAGACAGAGAGAGAGACAGAGAGAGACAGACAGACAGACAGACAGACAGACAGACAGACAGACAGACAGACAGACAGAGACAGAAACAGAGAGACAGAGACAGAGACAGAGACAGCGAGAGAGAGACAGCGAGAGAGAGACCGAGAGAGAGAGAGAGAGACAGACAGACACAGACAGAGACAGACAGAGACAGACAGAGACAGACAGAGACAGACAGAGCGAGAGAGAGACAGCGAGAGACAGACAGCGAGAGAGAGAGAGAGACAGCGAGACAGAGAGAGAGAGAGAGAGAGACAGACAGAGAGAACAGTCAATGTCATGCACCAGTGTCTAATTCCTAGTCCTGCAGTACAATTTTCATTTTTACCAGACTCAAATGTATTTAACAAACAGACAGCAACTGGGACACAAACTATTAGGCTGTTTTGAGGTTGTGTGTGAATTGCATAGTTCAGAACACAGCTCAAACATAAAGAGGCTGGGAGCAACAGTCTAATCAACACATCACGGGTCCTGAACAGGGATCCTCTGGTGGAGCTGAACACACACTGCTAACTAAAGGGAGCAACAGTCTAATCAGCACATCACGGGTCCTGAACAGGGATCCTCTGGTGGAGCTGAACACACACTGCTAACTAAAGGGAGCAACAGTCTAATCAGCACATCACGGGTCCTGAACAGGGATCCTCTGGTGGAGCTGAACACACACTGCTAACTAAACACCTAAAGCAGCTGGGGGCGGGGCTTAACACTGTTTTACCTGCTGGGGGAGGGGCTTAACACTGTTTTACCTGCGGGGGGGGGGGCGGGGCTTAACACTATTTTACCTGCTGGGGGAGGGGCTTAACACTGTTTTACCTACGGGGGGCGGGGCTTAACACTGTTTTACCTGCTGGGGGAGGGGCTTAACACTGTTTTACCTGCTGGGTCAATGCTTGGTCTCCTGCTGGGGGCGGGGCTTAACACTGTTTTACCTGCTGGGTCAATGCTTGGTCTCCTGCTGGGGGCGGGGCTTAACACTGTTTTACCTGCTGGGTCAATGCTTGGTCTCCTGCTGGGGGCGGGGCTTAACACTGTTTTACCTGCTGGGGCGGGGCTTAACACTGTTTTACCTGCTGGGTCAATGCTTGGTCTCCTGCTGGGGGCGGGGCTTAACACTGTTTTACCTGCTGGGGCGGGGCTTAACACTGTTTTACCTGCTGGGTCAATGCTTGGTCTCCTGCTGGGGGCGGGGCTTAACACTGTTTTACCTGCTGGGGCGGGGCTTAACACTGTTTTACCTGCTGGGGGCGGGGCTTAACACTGTTTTACCTGCTGGGGGCGGGGCTTAACACTCCTGCTTGGTCTCCTGCTGGGGGCGGGGCTTAACACTGTTTTACCTGCTGGGGGCGGGGCTTAACACTGTTTTACCTGCTGGGGGCGGGACTTAACACTGTTTTACCTGCTGGGTCAATGCTTGGTCTCCTGCTGGGGGCGGGACTTAACACTGTTTTACCTGCTGGGTCAATGCTTGGTCTCCTGCTGGGGGCGGGGCTTAACACTGTTTTACCTGCTAGGTCAATGCTTGGTCTCCTGCTGGGGGCGGGGCTTAACACTGTTTTACCTGCTGGGTCAATGCTTGGTCTCCTGCTGGGGGCGGGGCTTAACACTGTTTTACCTGCTAGGTCAATGCTTGGTCTCCTGCTGGGGGCGGGGCTTAACACTGTTTTACCTGCTGGGTCAATGCTTGGTCTCCTGCTGGGGGCGGGGCTTAACACTGTTTTACCTGCTAGGTCAATGCTTGGTCTCCTGCTGGGGGCGGGGCTTAACACTGTTTTACCTGCTGGGTCAATGCTTGGTCTCCTGCTGGGGGCAGGGCTTAACACTGTTTTACCTGCTGGGGGGCGGGGCTTAACATTGTTTTACCTGCTGGGGGCGGGGCTTAACACTGTTTTACCTGCTGGGTCAATGCTTGGTCTCCTGCTGGGGGCGGGGCTTAACACTGTTTTACCTGCTGGGGGCGGGGCTTAACACTGTTTTACCTGCTGGGGCGGGGCTTAACACTGTTTTACCTGCTGGGGGCAGGGCTTAACACTGTTTTACCTGCTGGGGGTGGGGCTTAACACTGTTTTACCTGCTGGGTCAATGCTTGGTCTCCTGCTGGGGGCGGGGCTTAACACTGTTTTACCTGCTGGGGGCGGGGCTTAACACTGTTTTACCTGCTGGGGCGGGGCTTAACACTGTTTTACCTGCTGGGGGCGGGGCTTAACACTGTTTTACCTGCTGGGTCAATGCTTGGTCTCCTGCTGGGGCGGGGCTTAACACTGTTTTACCTGCTGGGTCAATGCTTGGTCTCCTGCTGGGGGCGGGGCTTAACACTGTTTTACCTGCTGGGGCGGGACTTAACACTGTTTTACCTACTGGGTCAATGCTTGGTCTCCTGCTGGGGGCGGGGCTTAACACTGTTTTACCTGCTGGGTCAATGCTTGGTCTCCTGCTGTGGGCGGGGCTAAACACTGTTTTACCTGCTAGGTCAATGCTTGGTCTCCTGCTGGGGGCGGGGCTTAACACTGTTTTACCTGCTGGGGTCGGGGCTTAGCACTGTTTTACCTGCAGGGGGCGGGGCTTAACACTGTTTTACCTGCTGGGTCAATGCTTGGTCTCCTGCTGGGGGCGGGGCTTAACACTGTTTTACCTGCTGGGGCGGGGCTTAACACTGTTTTACCTGCTGGGTCAATGCTTGGTCTCCTGCTGGGGGCGGGGCTTAACACTGTTTTACCTGCTGGGGCGGGGCTTAACACTGTTTTACCTGCTGGGTCAATGCTTGGTCTCCTGCTGGGGGCGGGGCTTAACACTGTTTTACCTGCTGTGGCGGGGCTTAACACTGTTTTACCTGCTGGGGGCGGGGCTTAACACTGTTTTACCTGCTGGGTCAATGCTTGGTCTCCTGCTGGGGCGGGGCTTAACACTGTTTTACCTGCTGAGTCAATGCTTGGTCTCCTACTGGGGGCGGGGCTTAACACTGTTTTACCTGCTGGGGGCGGGGCTTAACACTTTTACCTGCTGGGGGCGGGGCTTAACACTGTTTTACCTGCTGGGTCAATGCTTGGTCTCCTGCTGGGGGCAGGGCTTAACACTCCTGCTTGGTCTCCTGCTGGGGGCGGGGCTTAACACTGTTTTACCTGCTGGGGGCGGGGCTTAACACTGTTTTACCTGCTGGGGGCGGGACTTAACACTGTTTTACCTGCTGGGTCAATGCTTGGTCTCCTGCTGGGGGCGGGGCTTAACACTGTTTTACCTGCTAGGTCAATGCTTGGTCTCCTGCTGGGGGCGGGGCTTAACACTGTTTTACCTGCTGGGTCAATGCTTGGTCTCCTGCTGGGGGCGGGGCTTAACACTGTTTTACCTGCTGGGTCAATGCTTGGTCTCCTGCTGGGGGCGGGGCTTAACACTGTTTTACCTGCTAGGTCAATGCTTGGTCTCCTGCTGGGGGCGGGGCTTAACACTGTTTTACCTGCTGGGTCAATGCTTGGTCTCCTGCTGGGGGCGGGGCTTAACACTGTTTTACCTGCTGGGGGGCGGGGCTTAACACTGTTTTACCTGCTGGGGGCGGGGCTTAACACTGTTTTACCTGCTGGGGGCGGGACTTAACACTGTTTTACCTGCTGGGTCAATGCTTGGTCTCCTGCTGGGGGCGGGGCTTAACACTGTTTTACCTGCTAGGTCAATGCTTGGTCTCCTGCTGGGGGCGGGGCTTAACACTGTTTTACCTGCTGGGTCAATGCTTGGTCTCCTGCTGGGGGCGGGGCTTAACACTGTTTTACCTGCTGGGTCAATGCTTGGTCTCCTGCTGGGGGCGGGGCTTAACACTGTTTTACCTGCTGGGTCAATGCTTGGTCTCCTGCTGGGGGCGGGGCTTAACACTGTTTTACCTGCTGGGTCAATGCTTGGTCTCCTGCTGGGGGCGGGGCTTAACACTGTTTTACCTGCTGGGTCAATGCTTGGTCTCCTGCTGTGGGCGGGGCTTAACACTGTTTTACCTGCTGGGTCAATGCTTGGTCTCCTGCTGGGGGCGGGGCTTAACACTGTTTTACCTGCTGGGGCGGGGCTTAACACTGTTTTACCTGCTGGGTCAATGCTTGGTCTCCTGCTGGGGGCGGGGCTTAACACTGTTTTACCTGCTGGGTCAATGCTTGGTCTCCTGCTGTGGGCGGGGCTAAACACTGTTTTACCTGCTGGGTCAATGCTTGGTCTCCTGCTGGGGGCGGGGCTTAACACTGTTTTACCTGCTGGGGGCGGGGCTTAGCACTGTTTTACCTGCTGGGGGCGGGGCTTAACACTGTTTTACCTGCTGGGTCAATGCTTGGTCTCCTGCTGGGGGCGGGGCTTAACACTGTTTTACCTGCTGGGGGGCGGGGCTTAACACTGTTTTACCTGCTGGGGGCGGGGCTTAACACTGTTTTACCTGCTGGGTCAATGCTTGGTCTCCTGCTGGGGGCAGGGCTTAACACTCCTGCCATGCAGCAGTTAGAAAGAGCACAATTATCATTTATATCAGTAAACCAGTACATCTTGTGTGTGTGTGTGTGTGTGTGTGTGTGTTTGTGTAATGGTGCCTTGCGAGGGTCTGGCAGTGTGTGTGTGTGTGGTGTGTGTGGTGTGTGTGTGTGTGTGTGTGTGTGTAATGGTGCCTTGCGGGGGTCTGGCAGTGTGTGTGTGTGTGTACGCTGCAGTGTTCCGCTGGGGCGTGTGTACCTTGCGGGGGTCCTGCGGAGCGTGGGGCAGATCGGCTGGGTCTGCTGGGGGCAGCAGGTTCTCCGTGGGTGGGGGAGTGAGAGGGGCTGCCCCGGGGGGAGGGGAAGGGGGAGGAGAGTGGTGCGGGGCCTGCACCAGGCTGAAGGTGTTGGGGGAGAATATCCTCCACCTCCTCATCCACGTCACCTGGTGGAAAGACACACAGAGAGATAAGAAACACACACGGATCTACCAAGAGAGAAAGACTCACTAGGAAAACGTAATTGACTTGTCTAGAGGTGGACTGCTACAGTGACTTCCTCCTCTGCATAGATCTCTCTCTTCTGTAACTATACAGCTTGGAAGAAGGCAATATGGAGGATGGTTTTAACCGTAATTATCTTCTCCCACATCAGCCTTCTTTAACCCCCCCCCCCCCCCCCCCACAACCCTTACCCTCCACATCATAATCATCCCCCCCTTCTTACCCTCCACATCATAATCATCCCCCCCTTCTTACCCTCCATATCATAATCATCCCCCCCTTCTTACCCTCCATATCATAATCACCCCCCCTTCTTACCCTCCATATCATAATCATCCCCCCCGTTCTTACCCTCCACATCATAATCATCCCCCCTTCTTACCCTCCATATCATAATCACCCCCCCTCCTTACCCTCCATATCATAATCACCCCCCTCCTTACCCTCCATATCATAATCACCCCCCCTCCTTACCCTCCATATCATAATCACCCCCCCTCCTTACCCTCCATATCATAATCACCCCCCCTCCTTACCCTCCATATCATAATCACCCCCCCTCCTTACCCTCCACATCATAATCATCCCCCCCTCCTTACCCTCCATATCATAATCACCCCCCCTCCTTACCCTCCACATCATAATCACCCCCCCTCCTTACCCTCCATATCATAATCACCCCCCCTCCTTACCCTCCATATCATAATCACCCCCCCTCCTTACCCTCCATATCATAATCACCCCCCCTCCTTACCCTCCATATCATAATCATCCCCCCTTACCCTCCACATCATAATCACCCCCCCCTCCTTACCCTCCATATCATAATCACCCCCCCTTCTTACCCTCCACATCATAATCATCCCCCCTTCTTACCCTCCATATCATAATCATCGTCTCCCATATCAGCGTCCTCAGCCAGCAGAGAGGAGCTGGCGGAGGTCGGGACAGATCCACAGATCCTCTCTACACTCATCTCCTCCTCCAGACTCTTGATCCAGCCTGAACTCTTTAGACGGATGTCTATCACCTTCCCCAGCACCTACACACAGAGACACACACGCACAGAGACACACACGCACGGACACACACACGCACGGACACACACACGCACGGACACACACACACAGAGACACACACGCACAGAGACACACACGCACGGACACACACACGCACGGACACACACACGCACAGAGACACACACGCACGGACACACACACGCACGGACACACACACGCACGGACACACACACGCACGGACACACACACGCACGGACACACACACGCACGGACACACACACGCACGGACACACACACGCACGGACACACACACACAGAGACACACACGCACAGAGACACACACACACGGACACACACGCACGGACACACACACACAGACAAACACACAGAGACACACACGCACAGAGACACACACACACAGAGACACACACGCACGGACACACACACAGAGAGACACGCACGGACACACACACGCACAGAGACACACACACAGACACACACACAGACACACACACGCACGGACACACACACACAGAGACACACGCACGGACACACGCACACAGAGACACACACAGAGACACACACGCACGGACACACACACGCACAGAGACACACACAGAGAGACACACGCACAGACACACGCACGGACACACACACACGCACGGACACACACACGCACGGACACACACACACGCACGGACACACACACGCACAGAGACACACGCACAGAGACACACACACAGAGACACACGCACGGACACACACACGCACGGACACACACACGCACAGAGACACACACGCACGGACACACACACGCACGGACACACACACGCACGGACACACACACACACACAGAGACACACACGCACGGACACACACACACACAGAGACACACACGCACGGACACACACACGCACGGACACACACACGCACGGACACACACACGCACGGACACACACACGCACGGACACACACACGCACGGACACACACACGCACGGACACACACACGCACGGACACACACACGCACGGACACACACACGCACGGACACACACACGCACGGACACACACACGCAAGGACACACACGCAAGGACACGCACGGACACACACGCACGGACACACACACGCACGGACACACACACGCACGGACACACACACACACACACACACACACACACACACACACACACACACGCACGCACGGACACACACGCACGGACACACACGCACGGACACACACGCACGGACACACACGCACGGACACACACGCACGGACACACACGCACGGACACACACACACGCACGGACACACGCAGAGAGAGAAACGCACAGAGAAAAATATTACAATGCAGCTTATCAGTGTGTGAATCAACGTTGCCCGAGTGTTGCTGTGACGTTGTCCGAGTGTTGCTGTGACGTTGTCCGAGTGTTGCTGTGACGTTGTCCGAGTGTTGCTGTGACGTTGTCCGAGCGTTGCTGCGACGTTGCAGTAGCGTTGAAGTGTATCTGTATGATCAGCGTAAGGTTGTGTGTCATAAGTTGAGGCTTGCATCTACTCCCAGACCATGGTGCTTGCCTACGGAGCTGTGAGGGGAACGGCACCTCCGTACCTTCAGGCTCTGATCAGACCCTACACCCAAACGAGGGCACTGCGTTCATCCACCTCTGGCCTGCTGGCCCCCCTACCTCTACGGAAGCACAGTTCCCGCTCAGCCCAGTCAAAACTGTTCGCTGCTCTGGCACCCCAATGGTGGAACAAGCTCCCTCACGACGCCAGGACAGCGGAGTCACTCACCACCTTCCGGAGACACTTGAAACCTCACCTCTTTAAGGAATACCTGGGATAGGATAAAGTAATCCATCTTCCCCCAACCCCATAAAGAAATAATAAAAAAAAAATAAAAAAAAGGTGGTTGTCCCACTGGCTATCATAGGGTGAATGCACCAATTTGTAAGTCGCTCTGGATAAGAGCGTCTGCTAAATGATGTAAATGTGTCATGTTGTAGGGTTGTTGTAATGTTGCAGTAGGGTTGTTGTAATGTTGCAGTAATGTTGTTGTAATGTTGCAGTAACGTTGTTGTAATGTTGCAGTAACGTTGTTGTAATGTTGCAGTAACGTTGTTGTAATGTTGCAGTAACGTTCCAGTAACGTCGTTGTAATGTTGCAGTAACGTTGTTGTAATGTTGCAGTAACGTTGTTGTAATGTTGCAGTAACGTTGTGTACTCACCGTGGAGGCGCTCAGAGACAGGGCAGCCAGAGCAGAATAACCCTCTAGAAACGTCACCCACATCTTCTCCTCCACAAACCTAGACAGGAGAGACAATTCAAGGTATTAAAGAGATGCATTCAATATCTAATCAATTATCTGGAATGGATGTGATTGATTCTCATAAAAAGGAACGGATTGCATCATAAGCAAGACGGCAAAAACGTTGTCAAAAAGTGAGCAAGTTAACTAAGTAGCAATCAGTTAGCCGGTTAATTCAAAACATAGTGTGGATGCTTGGGAAGATGTTTTCATTAGGTCCAATAAACCACAGATATACAGTGCATTCGGAAAGTAAGGGAGTACCAGTACCTAGTCTATGTGAAAGCATTCAGACCCCTTGACTTTTTCCACATTTTGTTACGTTACAGCCTTATTCTAAAATTGATTACATTATTTGTTTTTCTCAGCAATCTACACACAATACCCCATAATGACAAAGTGAAAACAGGTTTTTAGAAATCTTTGCAAAAAAAAAATACAGAAATACCTTATTTACATAAGTATTCAGACCCTTTGCTATGAGACTCGAAATTGAGCTCAGGTGCATCCTGTTTCCATTGATCATCCTTGAGATGTTTCTACAACTTCATTGGAGTCCACCTGTGGTAAATTACAATGATTGGACCTGACTTGGAAAGGCACACACCTGTCTATATAAGGTCCCACAGTTGACAGTGCATGTCAGAGCAAAAACCAAGCCATGAGGTCGAAGGAATTGTCCGCAGCGCTCAGAGACAGGATTGTGTCGAGGCACAGATCTAGGGAAGGGTACCAAAACATTTCTGCAGCATTGAAGGTCCCTAAGAACACAGTGTCCTCCATCATTCTTAAATGGAAGAAGTTTGGAACCACCAAGACTCTTCCTAGAGCTGGCCGCCCGGCCAAACTGAGCAATCGGGGGAGAAGGGCCTTGGTCAGGGAGGACCAAGAACCTGATGGTCACTCTGACAGAGCTCCAGAGTTCCTCTGTGGAGATGGGAGAACCTTCCAGAAGGACAACCGTCTCTGCAGCACTCCACCAATCAGGCCTTTATGGTAGAGTGGCCAGATGGAAGCCACTCCTCAGTAAAAGGCACATGACAGCCCACTTGGAGTTTGCCAAAAGGCACTTAAAGACTCTCAGACCATGAGAAACAAGATTCTCTGGTCTGATGAAACCAAGATTGAACAAGTCTCTGAATGTAATTGAGTGGCCCAGCCAGAGGCCGGACTTGAACCCTATCAAACATCTCTGGAGAGACCTGAAAATAGCTGTGCAGCAACGGATCTGCAGAGAAAAATGGGAGAAACTCCCCAAATACAGGTGTGCCAAGCTTGTAGCGTCATACCCCAGAATAATCAATGCTGTAATCGCTGCCAAAGGTGCTGCTACAAAGTACTGAGTAAGGGGTCTGAATACTTATGTAAATGTGATATTTCCGTATTTTATTTTTAATACATTTGCAAGAATGTTTAAAAACCTGTTTTGCTTTGTCATTATGTGGCATTATGTGTAGATTGATGAGATGTAATTTTTTTGTAATCAATTTTAGAATAAGGCTGTAACGTAACAAAATGTGGAAAAAGTCAAGAGGCCTGAATACTTTCCGAAGGCACTGTACATTTACATACATATACCACAGCCTCTGCCATAGAAACAAACAGAGCATGACTTCGTGGTTGAAACTTCATAATGCAGAAAACCACTAGCCTGTAGCCCAAACCGTTCAGACCAATTTTACCAGAGCTAAAAAACAAAAAAAATGTACTGGTACTTCCTGTATATAACCATGTTATTACCTCGTACCCCTGCACATCGACTCGGTACTGGCACCCCGTGTATATAACCATGTTATTACCTCGTACCCCTGCACATCGACTCGGTACTGGCACCCCGTGTATATAACCATGTTATTACCTGGAACTTCCTGTATATAGCCATGTTATTACCTGGTACTTCCTGTATATAGCCATGTTATTACCTGGTACTCCCTGTATATAACCATGTTATTACCTGGTACTCCCTGTATATAGCCATGTTATTACCTGGTACTTCCTGTATATAGCCATGTTATTACCTGGTACTCCCTGTATATAGCCATGTTATTACCTGGTACTCCCTGTATATAGCCATGTTATTACCTGGTACTTCCTGTATATAGCCATGTTATTACCTGGTACTTCCTGTATATAGCCATGTTATTACCTGGTACTTCTTGTATATAACCATGTTATTACCTGGTACTCCCTGTATATAGCCATGTTATTACCTGGTACTTCCTGTATATAGCCATGTTATTACCTGGTACTCCCTGTATATAGCCATGTTATTACCTGGTACTCCCTGTATATAACCATGTTATTACCTGGTACTCCCTGTATATAGCCATGTTATTACCTGGTACTCCCTGTATATAGCCATGTTATTACCTGGTACTTCCTGTATATAGCCATGTTATTACCTGGTACTCCCTGTATATAGCCATGTTATTACCTGGTACTCCCTGTATATAACCATGTTATTACCTGGTACTCCCTGTATATAGCCATGTTATTACCTGGTACTCCTTGTATATAGCCATGTTATTACCTGGTACTCCCTGTATATAGCCATGTTATTACCTGGTACTCCCTGTATATAGCCATGTTATTACCTGGTACTCCCTGTATATAGCCATGTTATTACCTGGTACTCCCTGTATATAGCCATGTTATTACCTGGTACTTCCTGTATATAGCCATGTTATTACCTGGTACTTCTTGTATATAACCATGTTATTACCTGGTACTTCCTGTCTATAGCCATGTTATTACCTGGTACTTCCTGTATATAACCATGTTATTACCTGGTACTTCCTGTATATAGCCATGTTATTACCTGGTACTTCCTGTATATAACCATGTTATTACCTGGTACTCCCTGTATATAACCATGTTATTAAATGGTACTTCCTGTATACAGCCATGTTATTACCTGGTACTTCCTGTATATAACCATGTTATTACCTGGTACTCTCTGTATATAGCTATGTTATTACCTGGTACTCCCTGTATATAGCCATGTTATTACCTGGTACTCCCTGTATATAACCATGTTATTACCTGGTACTCCCTGTATATAGCCATGTTATTACCTGGTACTCCCTGTATATAACCATGTTATTACCTGGTACTCCCTGTATATAACCATGTTATTACCTGGTACTTCCTGTATATAGCCATGTTATTACCTGGTACTTCCTGTATATAGCCATGTTATTACCTGGTACTCCCTGTATATAGCCATGTTATTACCTGGTACTTCCTGTATATAACCATGTTATTACCTGGTACTTCCTGTATATAACCATGTTATTACCTGGTACTCCCTGTATATAACCATGTTATTACCTGGTACTCCCTGTATATAGCCATGTTATTACCTGGTACTTCCTGTATATAGCCATGTTATTACCTGGTACTCCCTGTATATAGCCATGTTATTACCTGGTACTCCCTGTATATAGTCATGTTATTACCTGGTACTCCCTGTATATAGCCATGTTATTACCTGGTACTCCCTGTATATAGCCATGTTATTACCTGGTACTCCCTGTATATAGCCATGTTATTACCTGGTACTCCCTGTATATAGTCATGTTATTACCTGGTACTCCCTGTATATAGCCATGTTATTACCTGGTACTCCCTGTATATAGCCATGTTATTACCTGGTACTCCCTGTATATAGCCATGTTATTACCTGGTACTCCCTGTATATAGTCATGTTATTACCTGGTACTCCCTGTATATAGCCATGTTATTACCTGGTACTCCCTGTATATAGCCATGTTATTACCTGGTACTCCCTGTATATAGCCATGTTATTACCTGGTACTCCCTGTATATAGTCATGTTATTACCTGGTACTCCCTGTATATAGCCATGTTATTACCTGGTACTCCCTGTATATAGCCATGTTATTACCTGGTACTCCCTGTATATAGCCATGTTATTACCTGGTACTCCCTGTATATAGTCATGTTATTACCTGGTACTCCCTGTATATAGCCATGTTATTACCTGGTACTCCCTGTATATAGTCATGTTATTACCTGGTACTCCCTGTATATAGCCATGTTATTACCTGGTACTCCCTGTATATAGCCATGTTATTACCTGGTACTCCCTGTATATAGCCATGTTATTACCTGGTACTCCCTGTATATAGCCATGTTATTACCTGGTACTCCCTGTATATAGCCATGTTATTACCTGGTACTCCCTGTATATAACCATGTTATTACCTGGTACTCCCTGTATATAGCCATGTTATTACCTGGTACTCCCTGTATATAGCCATGTTATTACCTGGTACTCCCTGTATATAACCATGTTATTACCTGGTACTTCCTGTATATAGCCATGTTATTACCTGGTACTTCCTGTATATAACCATGTTATTACCTGGTACTCCCTGTATATAGCCATGTTATTACCTGGTACTTCCTGTATATAGCCATGTTATTACCTGGTACTCCCTGTATATAACCATGTTATTACCTGGTACTTCCTGTATATAGCCATGTTATTACCTGGTACTCCCTGTATATAGCCATGTTATTACCTGGTACTCCCTGTATATAGCCATGTTATTACCTGGTACTCCCTGTATATAACCATGTTATTACCTGGTACTTCCTGTATATAGCCATGTTATTACCTGGTACTTCCTGTATATAACCATGTTATTAACCTGGAAAAATAATATGCTACATTCAGTAGCACCCCATTATAATGAGAGGAAACACAAAACTGGCACCTGTCGTCATTCCTCGCACTTGCTGACCCTGCAACAAGACACAGTAGCTTTTCTATCTGATTAAAGAGATGCAGTCCAGACAGGCTAGGCCTATTTCAGGAAACGTTCTACACCCACACACACCCACCTAAAACGACCCATCAATCAAAGCCGCCTGCAGCGCCTCTCACTCAGACACAGAAGCAAACCTACATTCCCCCAAAAACATATTAAAAACCTGGCCTTAGATTCAAATCCTTTCTGTAGGACATCAACAACAACAAAAAAATGATACATTTATAACGCTAAATCAATGTAGCCTATCATATACATTGAACAGGAACGTTTTAAAAGAGGGGATATATACTGTTGTGAAGTAGAAAGACATGAAGCAAACCAGTCCATAGCCTAATGATTAGCCTTCGATCAATGTTAGTGAACAATTGGGTGGTTGTGTTGACGCCACATTTTAAAATTAGGAGTGCTCTTTCTAAATCTGTGCAACTTATTAGTTATTGATAAAAGGGTAAACTCCGGTGGATATTTTTTTATTTCTCTGTCATTTAGGGTTGCTTTTAACACAGATGGTGGCCTAGATTCACTTTAGCAGGCCTATAATATATAGCCTAATATAGATGCCATATGAATGATGCATTTTAATACAGAAGTTAATTAATAACTTACAAAATCAGTTTTCTTCACTGCTCCCTTCTAGCGCAATTCACACATCTCCGCTGGCAACGCCACTCGTCTCTCTAGCTCTTGAACAAGTAGCTTTATATATATAGACAATGAACAGCAATATAGTTTGAAACTTATTTCAAGCAATTTTTGTTGTTGTTGAACTAATAGGCCTAGGACCATTGGAGAAGAGAAGCGTCGATGGATCCTCTATGAAACAGGCTACAGCGTTCGTAATGAACTGGAAGTTTGAATGGCGAGAGCGACATGTGGTCTAGCTCTGGTGTGCTGTGATCACATCGGCTAAATGGATACCTTGCCGCATTGCAAATGTAAAAAAAACAGGCAGAGAGAAATGAATTATTTCATTAAAAATTCACACAACGAACCCACAGCCTGTCAGCGGCAGTGTCCCAGATAACAATATTCACACAACGAACCCACAGCCTGTCAGTGGCAGTGTCCCAGATAACAATATTCACACAACGAACCCACAGCCTGTCAGCGGCAGCGTCCCAGATAACAATATTCACACAACGAACCCACAGCCTGTCAGCGGCAGTGTCCCAGATAACAATATTCACACAACGAACCCACAGCCCGTCAGTGGCAGTGTCCCAGATAACAATATTCACACAACGAACCCACAGCCCGTCAGTGGCAGTGTCCCAGATAACAATGTCTATTGGTCAACAGCTTATTTTTGCACGCGAAAAGACGCAAAAATCGAATAAATAATTGACTGATTGTGGCAGGACGATATTTCGCAATTGGTGTGAACGACGTCATTAAACTAGACCTGCTCCTATTTGTTGATTTATTCCACCTAATTATTCAGAAAATATCAGACTTGGTGAGAAAAAGGGGGCCTTTACTGAAAATAGGCCTTTTACAAGATGAAATCATGACAGGAGCGTTTGATTCGTATTAAAGAGATGGAGCCCAGACAGGCTACTTGAGGAAACTTTCTGAATGGACATACAGACTTGTAAGGAGAGAATCAGCGAACTCACACACGTACACCCCCGTAAAAGCATCCGTTAATCAAAGCCACCAGCGTAATGTCGGACACAAGAGCAAAATATTTCTCCTTTCCTAAAAACGTTTTAAAAAAAACCTAGGCCTACCTTAGTCTTTCTGACTGTAGGCTATAAGATAATGACTTGACCAGGACAGTATCAAGGGGACAGCTATAATATGGTATGAAGATGAAACTGACCATCATTACAATAGACACAAATACACGGAACATATCCATAGCCTATTCACCAGCGACGTTGATTAGACTATCAATTAAGAAAATATTCCGTATCCAATTATACCATCGCAGGTTGGATAGGATTGGCACATTGTCCACTTGACACATCGTTAGCCCATTATAGTCCTCAGAGCCAGAACCTCAGAGCCAGAACAACCCTGTCGACGGCTGTTGAATAATTCATGAAGTCAGACACATCCAACTTTTTTTTTTTTTTTAAAGAAGACCGATTTATTTATTTATTAGCAAGAAATAAAAACGTGCATTGTATAAAAAAAAAAGTCCACACAAACGATTTCTTTCCATGAGGTGACATAGCGAATAGGCTAGCTCTTCTACACCCGCGCGCATCTAGATGACCAGCTGCAGGAGGACCAGACAGTTGGAACGAGGAAGAGCCAGACCGTTGGAACGAGGAAGAGCCAGGAGGACCAGACCGTTGGAACGAGGAAGAGCCAGGAGGACCAGACCGTTGGAACGAGGAAGAGCCAGGAGGACCAGACCGTTGGAATGAGGAAGAGCCAGGAGGACCAGACCGTTGGAACGAGGAAGAGCCAGGAGGACCAGACCGTTGGAACGAGGAAGAGCCAGGAGGACCAGACAGTTGGAACGAGGAAGAGCCAGGAGGACCAGACCGTTGGAACGAGGAAGAGCCAGGAGGACCAGACCGATGGAACGAGGAAGAGCCAGGAGGACCAGACCGTTGGAACGAGGAAGAGCCAGGAGGACCAGACAGTTGGAACGAGGAAGAGCCAGGAGGACCAGACCGTTGGAACGAGGAAGAGCCAGGAGGACCAGACCGTTGGAACGAGGAAGAGCCAGGAGGACCAGACCGTTGGAACGAGGAAGAGCCAGGAGGACCAGACCGTTGGAACGAGGAAGAGCCAGGAGGACCAGACCGTTGGAACGAGGAAGAGCCAGGAGGACCAGACCGTTGGAACGAGGAAGAGCCAGGAGGACCAGACCGTTCGAACGAGGAAGAGCCAGGAGGACCAGACAGTTGGAACGAGGAAGAGCCAGGAGGACCAGACCGTTGGAACGAGGAAGAGCCAGGAGGACCAGACAGTTGGAACGAGGAAGAGCCAGGAGGACCAGACAGTTGGAACGAGGAAGAGCCAGGAGGACCAAACAGTTGGAACGAGGAAGAGCCAGGAGGACCAGACCGTTGGAACGAGGAAGAGCCAGGAGGACCAGACAGTTGGAACGAGGAAGAGCCAGGAGGACCAGACCGTTGGAACGAGGAAGAGCCAGGTGGACCAGACAGTTGGAACGAGGAAGAGCCAGGAGGACCAGACAGTTGGAACGAGGAAGAGCCAGGAGGACCAGACAGTTGGAACGAGGAAGAGCCAGGAGGACCAGACAGTTGGAACGAGGAAGAGCCAGGAGGACCAGACAGTTGGAACGAGGAAGAGCCAGGAGGACCAGACAGTTGGAACGAGGAAGAGCCAGGAGGACCAGACCGTTGGAACGAGGAAGAGCCAGACAGTTGGAACGAGGAAGAGCCAGACCGTTGGAACGAGGAAGAGCCAGACCGTTGGAACGAGGAAGAGCCAGACCGTTGGAACGAGGAAGAGCCAGGAGGACAAGACAGTTGGAACGAGGAAGAGCCAGGAGGACCAGACAGTTGGAACGAGGAAGAGCCAGACCGTTGGAACGAGGAAGAGCCAGACAGTTGGAACGAGGAAGAGCCAGACCGTTGGAACGAGGAAGAGCCAGACCGTTGGAACGAGGAAGAGCCAGACCGTTGGAACGAGGAAGAGCCAGACCGTTGGAACGAGGAAGAGCCAGGAGGACCAGACAGTTGGAACGAGGAAGAGCCAGACCGTTGGAACGAGGAAGAGCCAGACCGTTGGAACGAGGAAGAGCCAGGAGGACAAGACAGTTGGAACGAGGAAGAGCCAGGAGGACCAGACAGTTGGAACGAGGAAGAGCCAGACCGTTGGAACGAGGAAGAGCCAGACCGTTGGAACGAGGAAGAGCCAGGAGGACCAGACCGTTGGAACGAGGAAGAGCCAGGAGGACCAGACCGTTGGAACGAGGAAGAGCCAGGAGGACCAGACCGTTGGAACGAGGAAGAGCCAGGAGGACCAGACCGTTGGAACGAGGAAGAGCCAGGAGGACCAGACCGTTGGAACGAGGAAGAGCCAGGAGGACCAGACCGTTGGAACGAGGAAGAGCCAGGAGGACAAGACAGTTGGAACGAGGAAGAGCCAGGAGGACCAGACAGTTGGAACGAGGAAGAGCCAGACCGTTGGAACGAGGAAGAGCCAGACAGTTGGAACGAGGAAGAGCCAGACAGTTGGAACGAGGAAGAGCCAGACCGTTGGAACGAGGAAGAGCCAGACCGTTGGAACGAGGAAGAGCTGTAGTACATTTCATAGACTGACTAAAGTTAACAAAACAACTGTTTATAATCGTTAGTAAACACTCCCCCTATTAGGTCAAGTTCATCTACATGAAAATAAAGTAAAGAAATGTAAGATTAAAATTAATGTGGGCCTGTTTAAAAACGGTTTTGACGGTTATTTTATTTTTCATGGAGGTCTTCACCCGTAACCGTCAAGTTACACGAATATTCAATTACCGTCAGAGCGCTATGTGCCGCAGAATGTTATATTTCATCAAGGTGTGCCACGGTTTAAAAACAGGTAGGGAGTCACTGCTATTTAGGGATTAGACTGCTATTTGGGACGCACCCTAGCTGTATTTAGAAAGTAAAGTAGACGCTAATGGTGTGTGTGTGTGTGTGTGTGTGTGTGTGTGTACATGTTTTACTATACTGAGTACCAGAAGTCCTCACAAGAATAGTAAAGCAACTAAAATCCAGAGACGTGAGGACATTTTGCCGGTCCTTACTTAGGCTTAAGGGATAGATTTAGGGTTAGGGGTTAGGTTTAGGGGTTAGGGGTCAAGGTAAGGGTTAGGATTAAGGAAACAAGTATAGTAAAACATAGCTGTGTGTGTGTGTGTGTGTGTGTGTGTATTTCCGTCACCTGATGAGGATGACCTCTCCAAACACAGCGAACTTGTCCAGCAGCTCGTCGATGAGCGCATCGTCAAAGTAGTCGTCAGGTCCCGAGGAGCAGAGAGAGACCAGGATGGTTCCGTCAGGAGGACCCTGCAGGGCGATCACCTCCTTATACACCTGGTGACGGGCTTCTGGATCCACCTCTAATACATCTATATCCATCACAGCCATCACAGGCCTGGGGAGGGGAAAGAAGTTATAACCTAACCCTCACCCTCCATCACTGCCATCACAGGAGATGAAGAGACCGGTTAGACAGTGCTAGTCTGTGATCAGAGGTCTTGAGCTCAGCCCTGCCGTTGTATTTCAGAGTCCTGTGTCTGTGTGTGTGTGTTACCTGTGATCAGAGGTCTTGAGCTCAGCCCTGCCGTAGTATTTCAGCTCCCCAGGGCTCCAAGGGTACAGCTGCTGTTCATCTGCTTCTCCCACTGGGCCTACCATGTTCATCTCCTCCGCTACACACACACACACACACACACACACACACACACACACAGACACACACACAGACACACACACAGACAGACACACAGACAGACACACAGACACACAGACAGACACACAGACACACAGACACACAGAAATACACAGACACACACACAGACACACACACTCTTCCAGTAAACTTGTAACGTATGTTAAAAACGCAGAGCATGGCTGCTTTAATCCTTGGGTACCAATCCACCATTTTACACTCTAGTGAGACGCACCAGACATCCTCCTACACCAAGCCAAGCTCTCTCACCAGTCTTGTCGAAGTTCCACTTCCTCCTCTTCCAGAGGCAGCGGTCAGTCCAGGCGGGGGTACGACACTTCTCACTGGTGTCGTAGTCGTCAGAGAACAGGTCATACTTATAGGTGGGAGCAAAGTCCAGGTTGCCCTCGATGAACCCACGGAACACCTAGAGAAGAGAGAGGACAGAGGGGAGTTAGAGAAACTCTCTCTTTCGGAACAATAAAGTAAATCATTTCATTTTATATCAAACTGCTGTACACCATGACTGAACCCACAGAACACATAGAGGAAGAGGAATTAGAGACTGCCTTACACCAAGACTGAACCCACAGAACACCTAGAGGAAGAGGAATTAGAGACTGCCTTACACCAAGACTGAACCCACAGAACACCTAGAGGAAGAGGAATTAGAGACTGCCTTACACCAAGACTGAACCCACAGAACACCTAGAGGAAGAGGAATTAGAGACTGCCTTACACCAAGACTGAACCCACAGAACACATAGAGGAAGAGGAATTAGAGACTGCCTTACACCAAGACTGAACCCACAGAACACCTAGAGGAAGAGGAATTAGAGACTGCCTTACACCAAGACTGAACCCACAGAACACCTAGAGGAAGAAGAATTAGAGACTGCCTTACACCAAGACTGAACCCACAGAACACCTAGAGGAAGAGGAATTAGAGACTGCCTTACACCAAGACTGAACCCACAGAACACCTAGAGGAAGAGGAATTAGAGACTGCCTTACACCAAGACTGAACCCACAGAACACCTAGAGGAAGAGGAATTAGAGACTGCCTTACACCAAGACTGAACCCACAGAACACCTAGAGGAAGAGGAATTAGAGACTGCCTTACACCAAGACTGAACCCACAGAACACCTAGAGGAAGAGGAATTAGAGACTGCCTTACACCAAGACTGAACCCACAGAACACCTAGAGGAAGAGGAATTAGAGACTGCCTTACACCAAGACTGAACCCACAGAACACCTAGAGGAAGAGGATTTAGAGACTGCCTTACACCAAGACTGAACCCACAGAACACCTAGAGGAAGAGGAATTAGAGACTGCCTTACACCAAGACTGAACCCACAGAACACCTAGAGGAAGAGGAATTAGAGACCTGTTTGGGATTGTTTTGAGGTGCCTTAATCGACGTCCACGTCATCGGCGCCCAGGGGAGCAGTTGTTGTTGGGGGTTAATTGCCTTGCTCAAGAGCAGATTTTTCTGGGATTTGAACCAGCGACCTTTCGGCCCAACGCAAGGACTGACTGTTTTATTTAAGGGCATATCATTCTGCTTCTATCACTCCTCCTCCAACAAGGAACAGCATGCGTTGCTCAACCGCCATCGGATTTAGCATCCACACACTGGAGAGGTAATTGACCGCAAATTGGATGCATGGGACATAGCAGAGGAGAAGATCGTACTCGTCGTAACTGACAACGGGGCGAACGCAGTCAAGGCAATAAAGCCATTACAGAACAGCCAAGAGAATCCCCGTGACCAACACCAACCAGAGCTGGCCGTGGCTTTGAACGCTGAGACATAAATATCTGAATCTGAGTTGGACACCGACAATTATCCTTTTAAATCCAAGTCACATTAAGATTGATTTATAATTGAAACATAACCAGACCTATGACCTGACCATCATCATGTATTACTGCCCACCTGACCTGACCATCATCATGTATTACTGCCCCCCTGACCTATGACCTGACCATCATCATGTATTACTGCCCCCTGACCTATGACCTGACCCATCATGTATTACTGCCCCCCTGACCTGACCATCATCATGTATTACTGCCCCCTGACCTGACCATCATCATGTATTACTGCCCCCTGACCTATGACCTGACCCATCATGTATTACTGCCCCCTGACCTATGACCTGACCATCATCATGTATTACTGCCCCCTGACCTATGACCTGACCCATCATGTATTACTGCCCCCTGACCTATGACCTGACCATCATCATGTATTACTGCCCCCCTGACCTATGACCTGACCATCATCATGTATTACTGCCCCCCTGACCTATGACCTGACCATCATCATGTATTACTGCCCCCTGACCTATGACCTGACCCATCATGTATTACTGCCCCCCTGACCTATGACCTGACCCATCATGTATTACTGCCCCCCTGACCTATGACCTGACCATCATCATGTATTACTGCCCCCCTGACCTATGACCTGACCCATCATGTATTACTGCCCCCCTGACCTATGACCTGACCCATCATCATGTATTACTGCCCCCCTGACCTGACCATCATCATGTATTACTGCCCCCCTGACCTGACCATCATCATGTATTACTGCCCCCCTGACCTATGACCTGACCATCATCATGTATTACTGCCCCCTGACCTGACCATCATCATGTATTACTGCCCCCTGACCTGACCATCATCATGTATTACTGCCCCCTGACCTGACCATCATCATGTATTACTGCCCCCCTGACCTGACC
>NC_140011.1:43550723-43553223 GCF_964263955.1 Coregonus lavaretus | reverse complement strand
GAGAGAGAGACAGAGAGCGAGAGAGAGACAGAGACAGAGACAGAGACAGAGACAGAGACAGAGACAGAGACAGAGACAGAGAGAGAGAGAGAGAGAGAGAGAGAGAGAGAGAGAGAGAGAGAGAGAGAGAGAGAGAGAGAGACACACACACACACACACACACCATTGGAAGATTTCAGAAGATTGAAAAGAAATTAACAAGAAGGTCTATAAATAAAAATAAAATAAAAAGATAATGACAGGAACTGGGACAGGTAAATAAATAAGTATTGATTATGCTTTATTTCACAGTCCATTATATTCCTGGCTTTTACTGAGAAATGAAATGGCAAAATCATGGTAGCAACATTATTTGCAGTTCGTACCAGGCAGACAGTATGACCTCCCAGGGTGAGTAACACATGGGACTGTGAAATAAAGCGTAACCAAGGCCACTAACACATTCATGGATTGATGAGCAGGGCTCGATTATGAAAGTAAACCCAATTCCAATTCCAATTCTTCCTAATTGAAAGGCCATGAAGACAATTGGAATTGCCATGAAGACAATTGGAATTGGAATTTCAGTGTACTTCCTGAATCGACTTGAAATGGAAGTGAGCCCAACTTTGTTGATGAATGAAGAAACACAATAGGTTTCTACTGAAAGGATGATTAAACATGAAGAAATACACGGAAGGAGCTAGAAAGGAGGAATTACGACTATAAAACACAGGATTACATCAGACCAGACATCCAATTATGTATAGTTCACACACACAAACACGTTCACACACACACGCACACGTCTGTCTGTCTGTCTGTCTGTCTGTCTGTCCCGTTCTACTGTACCTGATTGTAAGATAGGCTCAGTCACTAGCGTGAGCGTAGGCAGGAGAGAGAAAGAGGGAGGGATGGGAGGGGTTAACAAGTGGTTAAAAGAGATAACAGCATTAGAGTCCCTGTGTGTTATCTGAGCAGGTGACCAGGGGCCCCAGTCTTAGCAGTAGTAGCAGTGTGACGGAGGTTTAATCTGTCCCTCGACAGAGAGGGCTGTCTCAGGAAGATTACACCGCTAGCTAAGGGGGCTGCTTCCCAAACCGCACACTGTTCCCTACACAGTGCACTACAAACCTATAGGCTCTGGTTGAAAGTAGTGCACTATGTAGGGAATAGGGTGCCTTTTTGGATGCAGGCTAGGAGTTACACAAGTTAGATAGAGAAAACCCTCTTCATCCCCATTATGTTGGGGGGGGGGGGGGGTCTCATAAGGATATTCCTGTATTACCGTAAAGACTGGAGGTGGTGAGTAGTGTGTGGTATTACCGTAAAGACTGGAGGTGGTGAGTAGTGTGTGGTATTACCGTAAAGACTGGAGGTGGTGAGTAGTGTGTGTGGTATTACCGTGAAGACTGGAGGTGGTGAGTAGTGTGTGGTATTACCGTAAAGACTGGAGGTGGTGAGTAGTGTGTGTGGTATTACCGTAAAGACTGGAGGTGGTGAGTAGTGTGTGGTATTACCGTAAAGACTGGAGGTGGTGAGTAGTGTGTGTGGTATTACCGTAAAGAGTGGAGGTGGTGAGTAGTGTGTGTGGTATTACCGTAAAGAGTGGAGGTGGTGAGTAGTGTGTGTGGTATTACCGTAAAGAGTGGAGGTGGTATTACCGTAAAGACTGGAGGTGGTGAGTAGTGTGTGTGGTATTACCGTAAAGACTGGAGGTGGTGAGTAGTGTGTGTGGTATTACCGTAAAGACTGGAGGTGGTGAGTAGTGTGTGTGGTATTGCCGTAAAGACTGGAGGTGGTGAGTAGTGTGTGTGGTATTACCGTAAAGACTGGAGGTGGTGAGTAGTGTGTGTGGTATTACCGTAAAGACTGGAGGTGGTGAGTAGTGTGTGGTATTACCGTAAAGACTGGAGGTGGTGAGTAGTGTGTGGTATTACCGTAAAGACTGGAGGTGGTGAGTAGTGTGTGGTATTACCGTAAAGACTGGAGGTGGTGAGTAGTGTGTGGTATTACCGTAAAGACTGGAGGTGGTGAGTAGTGTGTGGTATTACCGTAAAGACTGGAGGTGGTGAGTAGTGTGTGGTATTACCGTAAAGACTGGAGGTGGTGAGTAGTGTGTGTGGTATTACCGTAAAGACTGGAGGTGGTGAGTAGTGTGTGGTATTACCGTAAAGACTGGAGGTGGTGAGTAGTGTGTGGTATTACCGTAAAGACTGGAGGTGGTGAGTAGTGTGTGTGGTATTACCGTAAAGACTGGAGGTGGTGAGTAGTGTGTGGTATTACCGTAAAGACTGGAGGTGGTGAGTAGTGTGTGGTATTACCGTAAAGACTGGAGGTGGTGAGTAGTGTGTGTGGTATTACCGTAAAGACTGGAGGTGGTGAGTAGTGTGTGGTATTACCGTAAAGACTGGAGGTGGTGAGTAGTGTGTGTGGTATTACCGTAAAGACTGGAGGGGGTGAGTAGTGTGTGGTATTACCGTAAAGACTGGAGGTGGTGAGTAGTGTGTGTGGTATTACC
>NC_140011.1:43440723-43545723 GCF_964263955.1 Coregonus lavaretus | reverse complement strand
GTGTTCTTCCGTTAAAGAACACCCTCTGTGTTCTTCCGTTAAAGAACACCCTCTGTGTTCTTCCGTTAAAGAACACCCTCTGTGTTCTTCCGTTAAAGAACACCCTCTGTGTTCTTCCGTTAAAGAACACCCCTCTGTGTTCTTCCGTTAAAGAACACCCTCTGTGTTCTTCCGTTAAAGAACACCCCTCTGTGTTCTTCCGTTAAAGAACACCCCTCTGTGTTCTTCCGTTAAAGAACACCCCTCTGTGTTCTTCCGTTAAAGAACACCCTCTGTGTTCTGTTAAATAGGTAACTCTCGACCCACAATATGACAGAGGACGTAAAGCCATAACACACATGTTATTTTCAGCAGCAGACTATGATCAATAATGTAAAAAGCTGCACTGAAGTCCAACAAAACAGCCAATCATCAGTAATTTGTGTTAGTGCCGTACATGTTGAATGCCCTTCCCTATAAGCGTGCTGAAAGTCAGTTGATGTGTTTATTGTGAAATCCCTTTGTGTCTGGTAAAAAAAAAAAAAAAAAAAAGTTTACTAAGGGTCAGTAGCAGGCTGATTGGTCGGCTGTTTGTACCAGTAAAGGGTGCTTCCCTTTTCATGGTAACATAATGACTTTTGCTTCCCTCCAGGCCTGAGGGCAAACACTTTCCTGTAGGCTTAGATTGAAGAGATGGCAAATAGGATTGGCAATATAGTCCGCTACCATCTTCAGTAATTTTCCATCCAAGTTGTCGGTTCTAGGTGGTTTGTCATTATTGATAGACAAAAAAATAAAAAAGAATCACCTCTTCCACACTCACTTTACGGAATTCTAAATTACAACGCTCGTCTTTCATAGTTTCATGGATATGAAGGTTCAGTTTGTTGTTGGCATGTATTGACAAAATGTGCTAATCTTGCCAATGAAAAAGTCATTAAAGTAGTTGGCAATATCAGTGGGTTTTTGTGATGAACGAGCCATCTGATTCAATGAAGGATGGAGCTGAGTTTGCCTTTTTGCCCAAAATGTCATTCAAGATGCTCCAAAGTCTTTTTACTATCGTACATCTTTGTTTCATAGTAGTTTCTTCTTCTTCTTTTTGTTTAGTTTAGTGACATGTTTAAATGTACAGTACACGTTTGGCCAATCGGCTTGCAGCCAGACTTATTAGCCACTTATTTTGCCTCGTCTCTCTCAACCATGCAATTTTTTTTTTTTTAATTCCTCATCAATCCACAGGGATTTAGCAGTTTTTAAAGTCCGTTTCTTAATAGTGAATGCTTATAAGTAGCTGGATTAGCAATGTCATAAATGCGTTAAGTGCGGCGCCTGGTTGCTCCTCATCACAGACAAGCTAATCTTCTCTACATCTTCAACATAGGAATCATTACAAAACGTTTTATATTTAATATTTTATTCTTATACACCATTTCAGGCAGCCTTTGGAACTTAGACTTTTCTAGATATCGAGTAGAGAGACGACGAAGAAGAGAGGATAGAGGAGGGGAGAGGAGAAATTGTTAAAATAACAACACATTTTTTCAATCCAAATTGATCTTCGTCAAGTGTCAGGCAGTGTCACCTGGTAACCCCGGTCTCTACAGAGTAGTAGAAGAAGCTACAGCCATCCGTGTGTGTGTGTGTGTGTGTGTGTGTGTGTGTGTGTGTGTGTGTGTGTGTGTGTGTGGTCTACGGTCTCACCTGGTAACCCCGGTCTCTCCAGAGTAGTAGAAGAAGCTACAGTCCTCCAGAAACTTGTTGAGTTGAGGTTTGAGGACACTGTGGAGTTTGTCAGTCTTGCCTCCCTTCACCATCTGATGGTAGTCAAAGTTGATCATCTTCACTGCTCCGGCATGCTCCGACGCCTTCAGGTGACTCTGACAGACAATGGGGGAAGACGTACAAATTCAAGAGGATCCTAAAAAACTGAACAGATGAAGACTAAAATGATCTGGGATCTGCTTCCAGATCTGCTTCAGGTACATGAACCTTGTGTGCTTGGAGAACGTTTTGTTGATTGGGGTTATAGTAGGATTAGATGTATCTGGAATGTTTTGTTGATTGGGGTTATAGTAGGATTAGATGTATCTGGAATGTTTTGTTGATTGGGGTTATAGTAGGATTAGATGTATCTGGAATGTTTTGTTGATTGGGGTTATAGTATGATTAGATGTATCTGGAATGTTTTGTTGATTGGGGTTATAGTAGGGTTAGATGTATCTGGAATGTTTTGTTGATTGGGGTTATAGTAGGGTTAGATGTATCTGGAATGTTTTGTTGATTGGGGTTATAGTAGGGTTAGATGTATCTGGAATGCTTAGTTGAGCTGGGGTTGGGGTTATAGTAGGGTTAGGGTTAGACGCTGTACCTGGAATGCTTGGAGTTAGGGTTGGGGTTATATTAGGGTTAGACGCTGTACCTGGAATGTATAGTAAGGTTAGGGTTAGATGTACCTGAAGTAAGTGTAGGGTCTCTTTTCCTGGAAAGCTTTGTTGATTTGGGTTAGGGTTGGGGTTATACAGTGCATTCGGAAAGTATTCAGACCCCTTCACTTTTACCACATTATGTTAAGTTACAGCCTTATTTTAAAATGGATTAAATAGTTTTCCACCCCCTCATCAATCTACACACAATACCCATTTACATAAGTATTCAGATCCTTTACTCAGTACTTTGTTGAAACACCTTTGGCATCGATTACAGCCTTGAGTCTTCTTGGGTATGACGCTACAAGCTTGGCACACCTGTATTTGGGGAGTTTCTCCCATTCTTCTCTGCAGATCCTCTCAAGGTCTGTCAGGTTTATTGGGGAGCGTCGATGCACAGCAAATTTCAGGTCTCTCCAGAGATGTTCGATCGGGTTCAAGTCCGTGCTCTGGCTGGGCCACTCAAGGACATTCAGAGACTTGTCCAGAAGCCACTCCCGTCTTGGCTGTGTGCTTAGGGTCGATGTCCTGTTGGAAAGTGAACATTTGACCCAGTCTGAGGTCCTGAGCGCTCTGGAGCAGGTTTTCATCAACGATCTCTATGTACTTTGCTCTGTTCATCGTTCCCTCGATCCTGACTAGTCTCCCAGTCCCTGCCGCTGAAAAACATCCCCACAGCATGATCCAGCCACCCTGCTTCACCGTAGGGATGGTGCCAGGTTTCCTCCAGACGTGACGCTTGGCATTCAGGCCAAAGAGTTCAATCTTGGTTTCATCAGACCACAGACTCTTGTTTCTCATAGTCTGAGTCCTTTAGGTGCATTTGGGCAAACTCCAAGCGGGCTGTCATGTGCCTTTTACTGAGGAATGGCTTCCATCTGGCCACTCTACCATAAAGGCCTGATTGGTGGAGTACTGCAGAGATGGTTGTCCTTCTGGAAGGTTCTCCCATCTCCACAGAGGAACTCTAGAGCTCTGTCAGAGTGACCATTGGGTTCTTGGTCACCTCCATGACCAAGGCCCTTCTCCCCCGATTGCTCAGTTTGGACGGACAATTCCTTCGACCTCATGGCTTGGTATTTTTAATAAATTTGAAAAAAATATATACAAATCTGTTTTCGCTTTGTCATTATGGGGTATTGTGTGTAGATTGATGAGGATTTTTTTAATTTTTTTAAAATCCATTTTGGAATAAGGCTGTAACGTAACAAAATGTGGAAAAAGGGGAAGGGGTCTGAATACTTTCCGAACGCACTGTAGGTAGGGTTAGGGTTTATAGTACGGTTAGGGTTAGATGTACCTGGAATGCTTTGTTGAGATAGGGTTAGGGTTTATAGTACGGTTAGGGTTACATGTACCTGGAATGCTTTGTTGAGATAGGGTTAGGGTTTATAGTACGGTTAGGGTTACATGTACCTGGAATGCTTTGTTGAGTTAGGGTTAGGGTTTATAGTACGGTTAGGGTTACATGTACCTGGAATGCTTTGTTGAGTTAGGGTTAGGGTTTATAGTACGGTTAGGGTTACATGTACCTGGAATGCTTTGTTGAGATAGGGTTAGGGTTTATAGTACGGTTAGGGTTACATGTACCTGGAATGCTTTGTTGAGTTAGGGTTAGGGTTTATAGTACGGTTAGGGTTACATGTACCTGGAATGCTTTGTTGAGATAGGGTTAGGGTTTATAGTACGGTTAGGGTTACATGTACCTGGAATGCTTTGTTGAGATAGGGTTAGGGTTTATAGTACGGTTAGGGTTACATGTACCTGGAATGCTTTGTTGAGATAGGGTTAGGGTTTATAGTACGGTTAGGGTTACATGTACCTGGAATGCTTTGTTGAGTTAGGGTTAGGGTTTATAGTACGGTTAGGGTTACATGTACCTGGAATGCTTTGTTGAGTTAGGGTTAGGGTTTATAGTACGGTTAGGGTTACATGTACCTGGAATGCTTTGTTGAGATAGGGTTAGGGTTTATAGTACGGTTAGGGTTACATGTACCTGGAATGCTTTGTTGAGATAGGGTTAGGGTTTATAGTACGGTTAGGGTTACATGTACCTGGAATGCTTTGTTGAGTTAGGGTTAGGGTTTATAGTACGGTTAGGGTTACATGTACCTGGAATGCTTTGCTGAGCATGTGTTCTCCTTCCTTCATGCCTAGCAAGTTGATGATCACCTGTTTCCCATACAGCCTCCTCAGAGCACTGAAGTGTCTGGAACACAGAGTCTCATACAGGTCAGATTACATACAGGTCAGATTACATACAGGTACTCATACAGAGACACGCATTGAGACACGCATACAGGTCAGATTACATAGAGAGACGCGCATACAGAGACGAGATATCACTCCCAACCAACACTTTACAAGTTGTGTTTATATTTTTGTTCAGTATAGTAGCAGATAGATCCCACTGCAGCCTTGCTAATGTCAACAAGGCTAGTTCTCTCTCTCGCTCTATATATATATATATATATATACACACAGTGGGGAGAACAAGTATTTGATACAATGCCGATTTTGCAGGTTTTCCTACTTACAAAGCATGTAGAGGTCTGTAATTTTTATCATAGGTACACTTCAACTGTGAGAGACGGAATCTAAAACAAAAATCCAGAAAATCACATTGTATGATTTTTAAGTAATTAATTTGCATTTTATTGCATGACATAAGTATTTGATCACCTACCAACCAGTAAGAATTCCGGCTCTCACAGACCTGTTAGTTTTTCTTTAAGAAGCCCTCCTGTTCTCCACTCATTACCTGTATTAACTGCACCTGTTTGAACTCGTTACCTGTATAAAAGACACCTGTCCACACATTCAATCAAACAGACTCCAACCTCTCCACAATGGCCAAGACCAGAGAGCTGTGTAAGGACATCAGGGATACAATTGTAGACCTGCACAAGGCTGGGATGGGCTACAGGACAATAGGCAAGCAGCTTGGTGAGAAGGCAACAACTGTTGGCGCAATTATTAGAAAATGGAAGAAGTTCAAGATGACGGTCAATCACCCTCGGTCTGGGGCTCCATGCAAGATCTCATCTCGTGGGGCATCAATGATCATGAGGAAGGTGAGGGATCAGCCCAGAACTACACGGCAGGACCTGGTCAATGACCTGAAGAGAGCTGGGACCACAGTCTCAAAGAAAACCATTAGTAACACACCACGCCGTCATGGATTAAAATCCTGCAGTGCATGCAAGGTCCCTCTGCTCAAGCCAGCGCATGTCCAGGCCCGTCTGAAGTTTGCCAATGACCATCTGGATGATCCAGAGGAGGAATGGGAGAAGGTCATGTGGTCTGATGAGACAAAAATATAGCTTTTTGGTCTAAACTCCACTCGCCGTGTTTGGAGGAAGAAGAAGAATGAGTACAACCCCAAGAACACCATCCCAACTGTGAAGCATGGAGGTGGAAACATCATTCTTTGGGGATGCTTTTCTGCAAAGGGGACAGGACGACTGCACCGTATTGAGGGGAGGATGGATGGGGCCATGTATCCCGAGATCTTGGCCAACAACCTCCTTCCCTCAGTAAGAGCATTGAAGATGGGTCGTGGCTGGGTCTTCCAGCATGACAACGACCCAAAACACACAGCCAGGGCAACTAAGGAGTGGCTCCGTAAGAAGCATCTCAAGGTCCTGGAGTGGCCTAGCCAGTCTCCAGACCTGAACCCAATAGAAAATCTTTGGAGGGAGCTGAAAGTCCGTATTGCCCAGCGACAGACCCAAAACCTGAAGGATCTGGAGAAGGTCTTTATGGAGGAGTGGGCCAAAATCCCTGCTGCAGTGTGTGCAAACCTGGTCAAGACCTACAGGAAACATATGATCTCTGTAACTGCAAACAAAGGTTTCTGTACCAAATATTAAGTTCTGCTTTTCTGATGTATCAAATACTTATGTCATGCAATAAAATGCAAATTAATTACTTAAAAATCATACAATGTGATTTTCTGGATTTTTGTTTTAGATTCCGTCTCTCACAGTTGAAGTGTACCTATGATAAAAATTACAGACCTCTACATGCTTTGTAAGTAGGAAAACCTGAAAAATCGGCAGTGTATCAAATACTTGTTCTCCCCACTGTGTGTATATATATATATATATATATATATATATATATATATGACTCCTGGTCAAAAGTAGTGCACTACATAGGAATAATAGGGTGCCATTTGGGATTCAACCAGTCTCCAGTCTTATGTGGTGACCCTGTTCCTTCCTTTTAACCAACTGCTTCAGTATGAAGCTCATCATCCAGAGGAAAGGGGGTGTCTCCTCTCCTCTCATCTCGTCACACTACTGTAAGGTTTACACAGCAAACAGACTGAAGGGAACACACTAATTACCTCTCAAAAGCCGGTGCGTTGGCCTCGTACCCTCTGGAGAGCTTGACACGATGAGAGCCCACCTTTAGTAGAGAGAGAGACAGACAGAGAGAGAGAGAGAGACAGAGAGAGAGAGGAAGACCAAGAGAGAGAGAGAGAGAGGGACAGGGAAAGAGAGACAGACACAGAGAGACAGAGGGAGAGAGAGGAGAGAGAAAGAGGGCGAGAGAGAGAGAAATACAGCGAGGTCATGTGGTTATCCTCTGTAGTACCCAGATAAACCCATTACTAGGGAGTCGAATTAACACACCAAGGTTATTATAGTAAACAAAAACGAAATCATGAATAAAAAACTTCAGTACACTGAAATCAAATAATTAACAAACCTGTTTGGGAAACTAAAACTATACTTAAACTATTATATTTAGACTCCAAAATGACCTAAAACGTAAATACATTTTCACAATGAGCACTTGTCTCTCAAATACATTGCTCCAGTTGTTGTTATCTAGCTAGTGAATTTTAGCCATATTAGCGTAGACGTAACATGAGTCAAAACACCTCAAAACAAGACATGGTATCAAGAGCAAGATAAAAAAAATAAAAAAAACATTTGTAAAGTGGTTGTCCCACTGGCTATAGGGTGAATGCACCAATTTGTAAGTCGCTCTGGATAAGAGCGTCTGCTAAATGACGTAAATGTAAATAAAACTAGCCGAAACAAGCCACCTTCGATTCCCCACATGGCAGCTTCTTGTCATTATTGCTAGCCATCAGACCATCCAGGAATCACAACACCCGTCCTTCTACCTCTGCGATGAGTGCGTATTCAATTGTGACGTTGTCAGCCAACCTGGTCTATTCAAGCTTTTTGGGCGTTTTCAAGATACTGAATGTGGCGGGTAAATGCGGCCAGGAGATTGCGATGTTTAGAATAGGCCTTGTGCATCACTATCACTGACTAGCAGGGGGGAAAATCTGCTTGGTAGCCAACTTCATTCATCTTGCATGCATGGCCGCAGCAAAGATGTTTTGAGTTGGGGGTGCTTGGGTAAAATAAATCACCTTCATAATAAAACATATAGGCCTAGCTATAATCCCATTTGTGTAGCGGCATACAGTCGGTTTATTTGGGGGGGGGGGGGCGGGGTCCGGAGAAGCAGGAAATAAATGTCTTTTTTATTTAAAAAACGCATTTCATGCAATTCTATGTATTTTACATGACAGAAGACGTCAGCAGAATCGTTTTAAAAAACGCAAATGGCTACCCTGACACTAACCAACTGAGATCAATAAAAATTGTCAGATCTTGAGTGCAAATGATAACCCAGGCCAATGAAGAGACACACAGATACAATGTTCAATATTCAGAGGAGATATATATATTTTTATACACACTGTAGATGCACATCTTAAAAATCAGGTTACAGACCAGTTAACTAGGCCTAAGACCGCTAGACTTAGCGCAACAATATTAGCAGACTAGTTATTGGTTTAGTTACAGACGCTAGCAGTGCTCTTATATAGGGAATAGGGAGCCATTTGGGACGTGTGGATGATCAACCGTGTGTGTCTGACACAAGGAACAGCGCTCTAGTCCAAAGTAGTGCACTATAAAGGGAATAGGGTGCCATTTCAGCCTGGGTGTCTGTCACAGACAGAGGGGCGTGTCCTAAACACAGACAGAGAGGCGTGTCCTAAACACAGACAGAGAGGCGTGTCCTAAACACAGACAGAGAGGCGTGTCCTAAACACAGACAGAGAGGCGTGTCCTAAACACAGACAGAGAGGCGTGTCCTAAACACAGACAGAGAGGCGTGTCCTAAACACAGACAGAGAGGCGTGTCCTAAACACAGACAGAGGGGCGTGTCCTAAACACAGACAGAGAGGCGTGTCCTAAACAGAGGTAGGATGCACTGCCTCTACTGTCCTGGCGTCTGTCAGAATCTCTCTGGCCCCGCCTCAAATCTGTCCATCTGTCCATTTCCACCTTTCCATTACTGGCCTCTCTTTCCTGTTCTAATTTCTTACACAGACTGGGGAGTGAGTCACAGACGCAGAGGAATACACACACACACACACACACACACACACACACACACACACACACACACACACACCTCGCGCTCTCACTCCACACACACACACACACACACACACACACACACACACCTCGCGCTCTCACTCCACACACACACACACACACACACACACACACACCTCGCGCTCTCACTCCACACACACACACCCTGGCAGACTCAGAGGGATATTGGTAAATTCTCCTTGAGGCGTCTGTCTGCCCCCCACTACAGGCCTCTGCCTGTTCTCCCTCACCCTTCTCCGTCAAATCCACACCATCTTTCCTCTCCCCTTTGCTTTAGGTAGGTGTACCTGTACATATGGCAGTGATCTACTACCATGCATATCTTCAGTCATGCAGCTGCCCTGGCCTGGCCTGGCACCACCCTCTCCCTGTGCAGTCCTGTCCTGTTCTTTGTCAACATGGTGCTTATTAAAAAAGTCCCACTCCAGCTATTAATTTCATTTTCCTATTGAAAAACAATATTCCAAGTACAAATACAGTAAAACTACACACAACTAAGGGTAAAAAAACAAACATGTTTTGAGCAAAATAGTATAATTTTTTATTTATTTTTTAGACACAGTTGCAGAATTCAAGGTTTGGCAATTAAAGGTGGTGTTCTGATGGTGCGCTCTGATGATGTCATTGACCTCCCCCCCTTACTTACAGGAACAATAGAGGAGTAATTGGAAAAGAGGCTCTAGGGAGGCTGGAGTGGGTCTTGAATAATTAATACTGTGTTACACAGAGATTCAGGTTACTGTTACATTCTATAGGCCCTAGTAACTACACAGGACACAGCCATGCTGCTGCAGCCTTTACTGACATGGTTTACTACACAGCCGTGCTGCTGCAGCCTTTACTGACATGGTTTACTACACAGCCGTGCTGCTGCAGCCTTTACTGACATGGTTTACTGACACAGCCATGCTGCTGCAGCCTTTACTGACATGGTTTACTGACACAGCCGTGCCGCTGCAGCCTTTACTGACATGGTTTACTACACAGCCATGCTGCTGCAGCCTTTACTGACATGGTTTACTACACAGCCATGCTGCTGCAGCCTTTACTGACATGGTTTACTACACAGCCATGCTGCTGCAGCCTTTACTGACATGGTTTACTACACAGCCATGCTGCTGCAGCCTTTACTGACATGGTTTACTGACACAGCCATGCTGCTGCAGCCTTTACTGACATGGTTTACTACACAGCCATGCTGCTGCAGCCTTTACTGACATGGTTTACTGCACAGCCATGCTGCTGCAGCCTTTACTGACATGGTTTACTGACACAGCCATGCTGCTGCAGCCTTTACTGACATGGTTTACTGACACAGCCATGCTGCTGCAGCCTTTACTGACATGGTTTACTGCACAGCCATGCTGCCGCAGCCTTTACTGACATGGTTTACTGACACAGCCATGCTGCTGCAGCCTTTACTGACATGGTTTACTACACAGCCGTGCTGCTGCAGCCTTTACTGACATGGTTTACTACACAGCCATGCTGCTGCAGCCTTTACTGACATGGTTTACTGACACAGCCATGCTGCTGCAGCCTTTACTGACATGGTTTACTGACACAGCCGTGCTGCTGCAGCCTTTACTGACATGGTTTACCACACAGGACACAGCCGTGCCGCCGCAGCCTTTACTGACATGGTTTACTGACACAGCCATGCTGCTGCAGCCTTTACTGACATGGTTTACTACACAGCCGTGCTGCTGCAGCCTTTACTGACATGGTTTACTGACACAGCCGTGCTGCTGCAGCCTTTACTGACATGGTTTACTACACAGCCGTGCTGCTGCAGCCTTTACTGACATGGTTTACTGACACAGCCGTGCTGCTGCAGCCTTTACTGACATGGTTTACTACACAGCCGTGCTGCTGCAGCCTTTACTGACATGGTTTACTGACACAGCCGTGCTGCTGCAGCCTTTACTGACATGGTTTACTACACAGCCATGCTGCTGCAGCCTTTACTGACATGGTTTACTGCACAGCCATGCTGCTGCAGCCTTTACTGACATGGTTTACTGACACAGCCATGCTGCTGCAGCCTTTACTGACATGGTTTACTACACAGCTGTGCTGCTGCAGCCTTTAGTGGGGTTTGGGCTTTCCTGCTACTAGCTTCCTGTCCAGGGGGTGTACTTGTACATAAAGCTGCCCCCACGCTACAGAAACAGAAGATGGGCTCCTGCCCTGTGGGCCGTTCTGACTCGGACAAGGCTACTTACAACTTACTACCAAAGTAACCTTGTCCCCTTCCTCGCTAGAGAGAGCCAGCTGAAGGACGGGATTACTACCAAAAGCCTCTTCCGGTAGCCCGGTAGCCCGGTGGCCCGGTAGCCTGGTAGCTCTCTCTATGTATGGCTCGTCTACCATAGAAGAAGCTGTCTCTATGTATGGCTCGTCTACCATAGAAGAAGCTGTCTATGTATGGCTCGTCTACCATAGAAGAAGCTGTCTCTATGTATGGCTCGTCTACCATAGAAGAAGCTGTCTCTATGTATGGCTCGTCTACCATAGAAGAAGCTGTCTCTATGTATGGCTCGTCTACCATAGAAGAAGCTGTCTCTATGTATGGCTCGTCTACCATAGAAGAAGCTCTCTCTATGTATGGCTCGTCTACCATAGAAGAAGCTGTCTATGTATGGCTCGTCTACCATAGAAGAAGCTCTCTCTATGTATGGCTCGTCTACCATAGAAGAAGCTCTCTCTATGTATGGCTCGTCTACCATAGAAGAAGCTGTCTCTATGTATGGCTCGTCTACCGTAGAAGAAGCTGTCTCTATGTATGGCTCGTCTACCATAGAAGAAGCTGTCTCTATGTATGGCTCGTCTACCATAGAAGAAGCTGTCTCTATGTATGGCTCGTCTACCGTAGAAGAAGCTGTCTATATGTATGGCTCGTCTACCGTAGAAGAAGCTGTCTATATGTATGGCTCGTCTACCATAGAAGAAGCTGTCTCTATGTATGGCTCGTCTACCATAGAAGAAGCTGTCTCTATGTATGGCTCGTCTACCGTAGAAGAAGCTGTCTCTATGTATGGCTCGTCTACCGTAGAAGAAGCTGTCTCTATGTATGGCTCGTCTACCGTAGAAGAAGCTGTCTCTATGTATGGCTCGTCTACCGTAGAAGAAGCTGTCTCTATGTATGGCTCGTCTACCATAGAAGAAGCTGTCTCTATGTATGTCTTGTCTACCGTAGAAGAAGCTCTCTCTATGTATGGCTCGTCTACTGTAGAAGAAGCTCTCTCTATGTATGGCTCGTCTACCGTAGAAGAAGCTGTCTCTATGTATGGCTCGTCTACCATAGAAGAAGCTCTCTCTATGTATGGCTCGTCTACCATAGAAGAAGCTGTCTATGTATGGCTCGTCTACCATAGAAGAAGCTGTCTATGTATGGCTCGTCTACCGTAGAAGAAGCTGCCTCTATGTATGGCTCGTCTACCATAGAAGAAGCTGTCTCTATGTATGGCTCGTCTACCGTAGAAGAAGCTGTCTCTATGTATGGCTCGTCTACCGTAGAAGAAGCTGTCTCTATGTATGGCTTGTCTACCGTAGAAGAAGCTGTCTCTATGTATGGCTCGTCTACCGTAGAAGAAGCTGTCTCTATGTATGGCTCGTCTACCATAGAAGAAGCTGTCTCTATGTATGTCTTGTCTACCATAGAAGAAGCTGTCTATGTATGGCTCGTCTACCATAGAAGAAGCTGTCTCTATGTATGGCTCGTCTACCATAGAAGAAGCTGCCTCTATGTATGGCTCGTCTACCATAGAAGAAGCTGCCTCTATGTATGGCTCGTCTACCGTAGAAGAAGCTGTCTCTATGTATGGCTCGTCTACCGTAGAAGAAGCTGTCTCTATGTATGGCTCGTCTACCATAGAAGAAGCTGTCTCTATGTATGTCTTGTCTACCATAGAAGAAGCTGTCTATGTATGGCTCGTCTACCATAGAAGAAGCTGTCTCTATGTATGGCTCGTCTACCATAGAAGAAGCTGCCTCTATGTATGGCTCGTCTACCATAGAAGAAGCTGCCTCTATGTATGGCTCGTCTACCATAGAAGAAGCTGTCTATGTATGGCTCGTCTACCATAGAAGAAGTTGTCAAACTGCTCCAGTCTCCTCCTCACACACAGTGCCATCAGAAAGTATTCATACCCCTTGACTTATTCCAGATTCTGTTGTTACAGCCTGAATTCAAAATTGCTTAAATAAAAATGTTCACGACCCCATCGACACAGAATACCCCATAATGCCAAAGTGAAAACATGCTTAGAAATTATTGCACAATTATTGAAAATGAAATACAGAAATAAGTATTCACACCCGAGTCAATACTTGTAGAAGCAACTTTGGCAGCGATTACAACTGTGGGTGAGTCTCTAAGAGCTTTCTACACCTGGATTGTGCAACATTTGGCCATAACTATTTTCCAAATTCTTCAAACTCTGTCAGATTGCTTGTTGATCATTGCTAGACAACCATTTTCAGGTCTCGTCATAGATTTAAGCAGATTTAAGTCAAAACTGTAAACAAACAAACAAACAAACAAAACTGTAACAAACTAATGAAAATGCTAGTGTGTTAATTAAAAATAAAAATTGTATTCTAATGTTACCTTAGAACGTCATAATCACAACCTTTTTTTTTTGCGATAGCATATATGAAACGTATGAATTACACTTTTAGAATGTTGCAGTCAAAATGACTTCTCATTAGCTTGAAGGTGGGGGGGAGCTCCCTCGAGGCCCAGTGGTTTTAATGTTAAGTACATTTTTACTCCTGAACTAATTTAGGCTTGCCATAACAAAAAGGGGTTGAATACTTATTGACTCAAGACATTTCAGCTTTTCATTTTTAATGAATTTGTAAAAATGTCTCAAAACATAATTCCACTTTGACATTATGGGGTATTGTGTGTAGGCCAGTGACACAAAATCTAAATCTAATCCATTTTAAAATTAAGTTGTGAACAGAACGGCTATTGCAGCAGACGACCACACCTTGTTCCGCCCCTATCAGCTAAAAACAAGAAGTGGCTCCAGAGTGCACGAGATCACCAACACTGAACAATTGCATGTTGCGTCGTGCTTTTGGAAGAGTCAGGATCTGGCGTAAGCAGCATGAGTCCATGGCCCCATCCTGCCTGTTGACAACAGTACAGAGTGGTGGCGGTAGTATAATCGTGAATGTTTTCCTGGCACAAAATAGGTCCCTTGGTACCAATTGAGCAATGCTTCCATGCCCCGAAGAATTCAGGCTGTTCTGGAGGCAATTGTGGGTCCAACCTGGTACTAGTTGGGTGTATCTAATAAACTGGCCACTGTGTGTATATTTAGAAAAGGACCAGCCAGCCAAATGTTAATATATATAGAAAAGGATCAGCCAGCCCAATGTTATCGGAAAGTATTCAGACCCCTTGACCTTCGACATTTATTTTATTTTGCCTTATTCCAAAATTGATTGAATAGTTTTTTTCCTCACCAATCTACACACAATACCCCATAATGACAAAGCAAAACAGGTTTTTAGAAATGTTTGCAAATGTATTAAAAATAAAAAACTGAAATATGACATTTACATAATTATTCAGACCCTTTACTCAGTATTTTGTTGAAGCACCTTCGGCAGCGATTACAGCCTAGAGTCTTCTTGGGTATGACGCTACAAACATGGCACAACTGTAATTGGGAAGTATCTTCCAATCTTCTCTGCAGATCCTCTCAAGCTCTGTCAGGTTGGATGGGGGAGCGTCGCTGCACAGCTATTTTCAGGTCTCTCCAGAGATGTTCGATTGGGTTCAAGTCCGGGCTCTGGCTGGGCCACTCAAGGACATTCAGAGACTTGTCCCGAAGCCACTCCTGCGTTGTCTTGACTGTGTGCTTAGGGTCGTTGTCCTGTTGGAAGGTGAACCTTCGCCCCAGTCTGAGGTCCTGAGCACTCTGGAGCAGGTTTTCATCAAGGATCTCTCTGCACTTTGCTCCGCTCATCTTTGCCTTGATCCTGACTAGTCTCCCAGTCCCTGCCGCTGAAAAACACCCCCACAGCATGATGCTGCCACCACCATGCTTCACTGTAGGGATGGTGCCAGGTTTCCTCCAGACAAACTCTTTGGCATGAATGCCAAGCGTCACAAAAGTTTAATCAGACCCAGAGAATCTTGTTTCTCATGGTCTGAGAGTCTTTAGGTGCCTTTTGGCAAACTCCAAGCGGGCTGTCATGTGCCTTTTACTGAGGAGTGGCTTCCGTCTGGCCACTCTACCATAAAGGCCTGATTGGTGGAGTGCTACAGAGATGGTTGTCCTTCTGGAAAGTTCTCCCATCTCCACAGAGGAACTCTGGAGCTCTGTCAGGGACCATCGGGTTCTTGGTCACCTCCCTGACCAAGGCCCTTCTCCCCCGATTGCTCAGTTTGGCCGGGCAGCCAGCTCTAGGAAGAGTCTTGGTGGTTCCAAACTTCTTCCATTTAAGAATGATGGAGGCCACTGTGTTCTTGGGGACCTTCAGTGCTGCAGAAATGTTTTGGTACCCTTCCCCAGATCTGTGCCTCAACACAATCCTGTCTCTGAGCTCTACGGACAATTCCTTCGACCTCATGGCTTGGTTTTTGCGCTGACATGCATGGTCAACTGTGGGACCTAATATAGACAGGTGTGTGCCTTTCCAAATAATGTCCAATCAATTGAATTTACCACAGGTGGACTCCAATCAAGTTGTAGAAACATCTCAAGGATGATCAATGGAAACAGGATGCATCTGAGCTCACTTTCGAGTCTCATAGCAAAGGGTCTGAATACTTATGTAAATAAGGCATTTTTCTTTTTTTTTGCAATAAGTTATGAAAACCTGTTTTCGCTTTGTCATTACAGGGTATTGTGCGTAAATTGATGAGGATTTATATTTATTTAATCCATTTTAGAATCAGGCTGTAATTTAACAACATGTGGAAAAAGTCAAGGGGTCTGAATCCTTTCCGAATGTGTACACACACCTACAAGCACCTGCACGGCATCAGCACCAAACAGGCATCGGTTGTAACAAAACAGGCATCGGTTGTAACAAAGCAGGCATCGGTTGTAACAAAGCAGGCATCTGTTGTAACAAAGCAGGCATCGGTTGTAACAAAGCAGGCATCTGTTGTAACAAAGCAGGCATCGGTTGTAACAAAACAGGCATCGGTTGTAACAAAACAGGCATCGGTTGTAACAAAGCAGGCATCTGTTGTAACAAAGCAGGCATCTGTTGTAACAAAGCAGGCATCTGTTGTAACAAAGCAGGCATCTGTTGTAACAAAGCAGGCATCTGTTGTAACAAAACAGGCATCGGTTGTAACAAAACAGGCATCTGTTGTAACAAAACAGGCATCTGTTGTAACAAAACAGGCATCTGTTGTAACAAAGCAGGCATCTGTTGTGTCATTCAAACTTACTTTTTGTTTTTGTTTATTTAGACTTTATTTTTAGACTTTTATCTTTGGACATCATTCTATCCCCCGCCCAGCAACTCCACCTGTCTCCAGTTCCACATCCCAACCCTCAGCCCATCCCACCTATCTCTGCTGGCCACCCTCGTCGGATTTCTACCAACCATATATCTTTCAACTATGCTAACGTACAATTTCAATCTATCTAATCGAATAGAATCCACAGATTGCGAGTTCAAGATAAATACTTTTACTAAGAGTATTAGTATATTAGTAATTGATTGACCAGGTCTCTCCAGATCTCCCAACAAAGGGTCAATTTCTAGGGTCAATTTTAGATACAGTGGGGAAAAAAAGTATTTAGTCAGCCACCAATTGTGCAAGTTCTCCCACTTAAAAAGATGAAAGAGGCCTGTAATTTTCATCATATGTACACGTCAACTATGACAGACAAATTGAGAGAAAAAAATCCAGAAAATCACATTGTAGGATTTTATATGAATTTATTTGCAAATTATGGTGGAAAATAAGTATTTGGTCACCTACAAACAAGCAAGATTTCTGGCTCTCACAGACCTGTAACTTCTTCTTTAAGAGGCTCCTCTGTCCTCCACTCGTTACCTGTATTAATGGCACCTGTTTGAACTTGTTATCAGTATAAAAGACACCTGTCCACAACCTCAAACAGTCACACTCCAAACTCCACTATGGCCAAGACCAAAGAGCTGTCAAAGGACACCAGAAACAAAATTGTAGACCTGCACCAGGCTGGGAAGACTGAATCTGCAATAGGTAAGCAGCTTGGTTTGAAAAAATCAACTGTGGGAGCAATTATTAGGAAATGGAAGACATACAAGACCACTGATAATCTCCCTCGATCTGGGGCTCCACGCAAGATCTCACCGCATGGGGTCAAAATGATCACAAGAACGGTGAGCAAAAATCCCAGAACCACACGGGGGGACCTAGTGAATGACCTGCAGAGAGCTGGGACCAAAGTAACAAAGCCTACCATCAGTAACACACTACGCCGCCAGGGACTCAAATCCTGCAGTGCCAGACGTGTCCCCCTGCTTAAGCCAGTACATGTCCAGGCCCGTCTGAAGTTTGCTAGAGTGCATTTGGATGATCCAGAAGAGGATTGGGAGAATGTCATATGGTCAGATGAAACCAAAATAGAACTTTTTGGTAAAAACTCAACTCGTCGTGTTTGGAGGACAAAGAATGCTTAGTTGCATCCAAAGAACACCATACCTACTGTGAAGCATGGGGGTGGAAACATCATGCTTTGGGGCTGTTTTTCTGCAAAGGGACCAGGACGACTGATCCGTGTAAAGGAAAGAATGAATGGGGCCATGTATCGTGAGATTTTGAGTGAAAACCTCCTTCCATCAGCAAGGGCATTGAAGATGAAACGTGGCTGGGTCTTTCAGAATGACAATGATCCCAAACACACCGCCCGGGCAACGAAGGAGTGGCTTCGTATGAAGCATTTCAAGGTCCTGGAGTGGCCTAGCCAGTCTCCAGATCTCAACCCCATAGAAAATCTTTTGAGGGAGTTGAAAGTCCGTGTTGCCCAGCGACAGCCCCAAAACATCACTGCTCTAGAGGAGATCTGCATGGAGGAATGGGCCAAATACCAGCAACAGTGTGTGAAAACCTTGTGAAGACTTACAGAAAACGTTTGACTTGTGTCATTGCCAACTAAGGGTATATAACAAAGTATTGAGAAACTTTTGTTATTGACCAAATACTTATTTTCCACCATCATTTGCAAATAAATTCATTAAAAATCCTACAATGTGATTTTCTGGATTTTTTTTCCTCATTTTGTCTGGCATAGTTGACGTGTACCTATGATGAAAATTACAGGCCTCTCTCATCTTTTTATGTGGGAGAACTTGCACAATTGGTGGCTGACTAAATACTTTTTTCCCCCACTGTACATGTTGTGCATTTTCAGCCATTCCTGAACCTGAGACCAGAACCAGGCAACCAGAGGGTAATACCAGGACAAATAGTCCATTGATTCTGTATCCTCGCAACAAAATCAGCAGAGCTGCGATGGTTGTATTCCCCAAATATTCAACATTTTATTGGTGGCAAGAATTCTGTACAATAAAGCACCAAGCGTTGAATCTTGTGTTGTTTTATATAATCAACTCATACACCCTGTGCCATGGAAAATCAAATCTCTTCCCAGCTATTTTGCAATCTGTTGGGTCACTGTCCTGTTGAAAAACAAATGATAGTCCCACTAAGCCCAAACTAGATGGGGTGGCGTATCACTGCAGAATGCTGTGGTAGCCATGCTGGTTAAGTGTGCCTTGATTTCTAAATAAATCACAGACACCAGCAAAGCACCCCCACACCATAACACCTCATCCTCCATGCTTTACGGTGGGAAATACACATGCGGAGATCATCCATTAACCCACACCGCGTCTCAGAAAGACACGGCAGTTGGAACCAAAAATCTCCAATTTGGACTCCAGACCAAAATACAAATTTCCACCGGTCTAATGTTCATTGCTCGTGTTTCTTGGCCCAAGCAAGTCTCTTCTTATTATCGGTGTCCTTTAGTAGTGGTTTCTTTGCAGCAATTCGACCATGAAGGCCTGATTCACACAGTCTTCCCTGAACAGTTAATGTTGAGATGTGTCTGTTACTTGAACTCTGTGAAGCAATTATTTGGGCTGCAATTTCTGAGGCTGGTAACTAATGAACTTATCCTCTGCAGCAGAGGTAACTCTGGGTCTTACATTCCTGTGACGGTCCTCATGAGAGCCAGTTTCATCATAGCGCTTGATGGTTTTTGCGACTGCACTTCAAGAAACTTTCAAAGTTCTTGAAATTTTCCGGATTGACTGACCTTAATGTCTTAAAGTAATGATGGACTGTCGTTTCTCTTTGCTTATTTGAGCTGTTCTTTCCATAATATGGACTTGGTCTTTTACCAAATGGGGCTATCGTCTGTATACCACCCCTTCCTTGTCACAGCACAACTGATTGTCTCAAACGCATGAATTAACTTTTAAGAAGGCACACCTTTTAATTGAAATGCATTCCAGGTGACTACCTCATGAAGCTGGTTGAGAGAATGCCAAGAGTGTGCAAAGCTGTCATCAAGGCAAAGGGTGGATATTTGAAGAATCTCAAATATAAAATATATTTTGATTTGTTTAACACTTGTTTGGTTATTACATGATTCCATATGTGTTATTTCATAGTTTTGATGTCTTCACTATTATTCTACAATGTAAAAAAATTGTAAAAATAAAGAAAAACCCTTGAATGAGTAGATGTGTCCAAACTTTTGACTGGTACTGCATAAACTCAGCAAAAAAGGAAACGTCCTCTCACTGTCAACTGCGTTTATTTTCAGCAAACTTAACGTGTAAATATTAGAACGAACATAACAAGATTCAACAACTGAGACATAAACTGAACAAGTTCCACAGACATGTGACTAACAGAAATTGAATATGGTGTCCCTGAACAAAGGGGGCCACCAGCTGCATTAAGTACTGCAGTGCATCTCTGTAGCTCAATTGGTAGAGCATGGCGCTTGTAACGCCAGGGTAGTGGGTTCGATCCCCGGGACCACCCATATGTAAAAATTTATGCACACATGACTGTAAGTCGCTTTGGATAAAAGCGTCTGCTAAATGGCATATTATATTATTATTATTATCTCCTCCTCATGGACTGCACCAGATTTGCCAGTTCTTGCTGTGAGATGTTAACCCACTCTTCCACCAAGGCACCTGCTAGATCCCAGACATTTCTGAGGGGGAATGGCCCTAGCCCTCACCCTCCGATCCAACAGGTCCCAGACGTGCTCAATGGGATTGAGATCCGGGCTCTTCGTTGGCCATAGCAGAACACTGACATTCCTGTCTTGCAGGAAATCACGCACAGAACGAGCAGTATGGCTGGTGGCATTGTCATGCTGGAGGGTCATGTCAGGATGAGCCTGCAGGAAGGGTACCACATGAGGGAGGAGGATGTCTTCCCTGTAACGCACAGCGTTGAGGTTGCCTGCAATGACAACAAGCTCAGTCCGATGATGCTGTGACACACCGCCCCAGACCATGACGGACCCTCCACCTCCAAATCGATCCCGCTCCAGAGTACAGGCCTCGGTGTAACGCTCATTCCTTCGACGATAAACGCGAATCAGACCATCACTCCTGGTGAGACAAAACCGCGACTCGTCAGTGAAGAGCACTTTTTGCCAGTCCTGTCTGGTCCAGTGACGGTGGGTTTGTGCCCATAGGCGACATTGTTGCCAGTGATGTCTGGTGAGGACCGGCCTTACAACAGGCCTACAAGCCCTCAGTCCAGCCTCTCTCAGCCTATTGTGGACAGTCTGAGCACTGATGGAGGGATTGTGCGTTCCTGGTGTAACTCGGACAGTTGTTGTTGCCATCCTGTACCTGTCCCGCAGGTGTGATATTCGGATGTACTGATCCTGTGCAAGTGTTGTTACACATGGTCTGCCACTGCGAGGACGATCAGCTGTCCGTCCTGTCTCCCTGTAGCACTGTCTTAGGCGTCTCACAGTACGGACATTGCAATTCATTGCCCTGGCCACATCTGCAGTCCTCATGCCTAAGGCACACTCACGCAGATGAGCAGGGACCCTGGGCATCTTTCTTTTGGTGTTTTTCAGAGTCAGTAGAAAGTCCCCTTTAGTGTCCTAAGTTTTCATAACTGTGACCTTAATTGCCTACCGTCTGTAAGCTGTTAAGTGTCTTAACGACCGTTCCACAGGTGCATGTTCATTCATTGTTCATGGTTCATTGAACAAGCATGGGAAACAGTGTTTAAACCCTTTACAATGAAGATCTGTGAAGTTATTTGGATTTTTACTAATTATCTTTGAAAGACAGGGTCCTGAAAAAGGGACATTTCTTTTTTTGCAGAGTTTAGTTTAGTGGTTTTATCACAGATGTCCCACAGACATTTCTTTTTTTGCTGAGTGCGAGATCCTTCTGAAGTCAATATTTACAGCCACCATTTTATGGTTAGGTGCAGACCCCTTTGTCTTACCTGTATTCCTGGTTGCTCCCAGAACAGAGGAATTGAACCACGGATCTGGATGAAGGAAGACACCTGGTCATCCAGGAAGATCACCTGCAGACAGAGGAGAAGAATACTTTATTCATCCATAGGAGATGGTAATTTGCCTCCCAGGCCCTCCGATATACACAACCATACCTACTTTAGTCACACAGATACCCATGGACGCACAGACTTCAAACACAGGCTAGAGTAGATGGCAGCCACAGTGCAGTGTTCAATGAGCAGAGAGAAACGTTTATTCCCTTCTGTAATTGTTGTGATTAATGTTGGTAAAAAAATATATATATACACTGCTCAAAAAAATAAAGGGAACACTAAAATAACACATCCTAGATCTGAATGAATGAAATAATCTTATTAAATACTTTTTTCTTTACATAGTTGAATGTGCTGACAACAAATTCACACAAAAATTATCAATGGAAATCAAATGTATCAACCCATGGAGGTCTGGATTTGGAGTCACTCTCTGATCCAACTTTGATGTAATGTCCTTAAAACAAGTCAAAATGAGGCTCAGTAGTGTGTGTGGCCTCCACGTGCCTGTATGACCTCCCTACAACGCCTGGGCATGCTCCTGATGAGGTGGCTCCCAGACCTGGACTAAAGCATCCGCCAACTCCTGGACAGTCTGTGGTGCAACGTGGCGTTGGTGGATGGCGCGAGACATGATGTCCCAGATGTGTTCAATTGGATTCAGGTCTGGGGAACGGGCGGGCCAGTCCATAGCATCAATGCCTTCCTCTTGCAGGAACTGCTGACACACTCCAGCCACGAGGTCTAGCATTGTCTTGCATTAGGAGGAACCCAGGGCCAACCGCACCAGCATATGGTCTCACAAGGGGTCTGAGGATCTCATCTTGGTACCTAATGGCAGTCAGGCTACCTCTGGCGAGCACATGGAGGGCTGTGCGGCCCCCCAAAGAAATGCCACCCCACACCATGACTGACCCACCGCCAAACCGGTCATGCTGGAGGATGTTGCAGGCAGCAGAACGTTCTCCACGGCGTCTCCAGACTCTGTCACATGTGCTCAGTGTGAACCTGCTTTCATCTGTGAAGAGCACAGGGCGCCAGTGGCAAATTTGCCAATCTTGGTGTTCTCTGGCAAATGCCAAACGTCCTGCACAGTGTTGGGCTGTAAGCACAACCCCCACCTGTGGACGTCGGGCCCTCATACCACCCTCATGGAGTCCGTTTCTGACCGTTTGAGCAGACACATGCACATTTGTGGCCTGCTGGAGGTCATTTTGCAGGGCTCTGGCAGTGCTCCTCCTGCTCCTCCTTGCACAAAGGCGGAGGTAGCGGTCCTGCTGCTGGGTTGTTGCCCTCCTACGGCCTCCTCCACGTCTCATGATGTACTGGCCTGTCTCCTGGTAGCACCTCCATGCTCTGGACACTACGCTGACAGACACAGCAAACCTTCTTGCCACAGCTCGCATAGATGTGCCATCCTGGATGAGCTGCACTACCTGAGCCACTTGTGTGGGTTGTAGACTCCGTCTCATGCTACCACTAGAGTGAAAGCACCACCAGCATTCAAAAGTGACCAAAACATCAGCCAGGAAGCATAGGAACTGAGAAGTGGTCTGTGGTCACCACCTGCAGAACCACTCATTTATTGGGGGTGTCTTGCTAATTGCCTATAATTTCCACCTGTTGTCTATTCCATTTGCACAACAGCATGTGAAATGTATTGTCAATCAGTGTTGCTTCCTAAGTGGACAGTTTGAGTTCACAGAAGTGTGATTGACTTGGAGTTACATTGTGTAGTTTAAGTGTTCCCTTTATTTTTTTGAGCAGTGTATATATGAATACATAGGACACTTAATGTTGGTATTAGGGATGGGTATGATTATTCGAATATCAGAACGGACGTTAGTATTCGATTACTTGGGAGAGTATACCTTTTTGAAAGGCTTTGTCTAGAATGTAATCATCTAGGTGACATTGCTACATAGCCTACAAGGACAGACCATATAAATAAAACAACAGTTTAATGACAGTTTTTATGACCCCATAAAAAAGACGCACCAGTAGCCTACACACGTTTCACAGGTGTAGCTGGTTGTTATTGTCGGTCGATCACAGCGGCGCTACAGTCAGAGGTGCCAAAAACATACCACTGCACCAACAGTAGTCTACACCTCCTAGTTACCATAACATACCACCGCACCAACAGTAGTCTACACCTCCTAGTTACCATAACATACCACTACACCAACAGTAGTCTACACCTCCTAGTTACCATAACATACCACCGCACCAACAGTAGTCTACACCTCCTAGTTACCTAGTTACCTTACATACAGTACACCACCAGTACAGTCTCCCTGCACCAACAGTAGTCTACACCTCCTAGTTACCATAACATACCACTGCACCAACAGCAGTCTACACCTCCTAGTTACCATAACATACCACCGCACCAACAGTAGTCTACACCTCCTAGTTACCATAACATACCACCGCACCAACAGTAGTCTACACCTCCTAGTTACCATAACATACCACTACACCAACAGTAGTCTACACCTCCTAGTTACCATAACATACCACTGCACCAACAGTAGTCTACACCTCCTAGTTACCATAACATACCACCGCACCAACAGTAGTCTACACCTCCTAGTTACCATAACATACCACTACACCAACAGTAGTCTACACCTCCTAGTTACCATAACATACCACTGCACCAACAGTAGTCTACACCTCCTAGTTACCATAACATACCACCGCACCAACAGTAGTCTACACCTCCTAGTTACCATAACATACCACTACACCAACAGTAGTCTACACCTCCTAGTTACCATAACATACCACTGCACCAACAGTAGTCTACACCTCCTAGTTACCATACCATACCACCGCACCAACAGTAGTCTACACCTCCTAGTTACCTTACATACAGTACACCACCAGTACAGTCTCCCTGCACCAACAGTAGTCTACACCTCCTAGTTACCTAGTTACCATAACATACAGTACACCACCAGTACAGTCTCCCTGCACCAACAGTAGTCTACACCTCCTAGTTACCTTACATACAGTACACCACCAGTACAGTCTCCCTGCACCAACAGTAGTCTACACCTCCTAGTTACCATAACATACAGTCCATTTTATTTGACCCATCTTATTCAACCTTGATAAACCAGGAAGTTCTACTGAGATGAAACATCTATTTCCCAAATGGAGACATTATCCTCCCACAACTTCTCCAAAACACACCCATGCCCCTCCCTCCCTCCCTCTCTCCCTCCCTCCCATCACCTCCCTCCCTCCCTCCCTCCCTCTCTCTCTCTACCTGTTCAGTCTCTACGAAGTTGGCCACCTGTCCGTCATCGTTGGCCCCTCGGACGTTGAAGCGTGTCCCGGCCCTCTCTGAGCTGAGGCGGGAGATGACGCAGGCCTTGGCCTGTTTGTGACCTGCGTAGATCGTCCTGATCTCCACCCCGCCACACATCAACCTCAACAACCAGTCATCACAGTTCACACCATAGTGCTTCAGGTGAAGGTGAAGGGACTGGTTCCTAAGTGGAGACAAGACACATGTCAGCCTCTACACACAGGTTAATGTCATGAGAGCCATGATGCACTAAGCACAACACCAGCGCCAGTAGATCAGCCACAATATGAGACGGCATATGAGGTGCAATATGAGCATTAGGACTATGAGGTGCAATATGAGCATTAGGACTATGAGGTGCAATATGAGCATTAGGATTATGAGGTGCAATATGAGCATTAGGATTATGAGGTGCAATATGAGCATTAGGATTATGAGGTGCAATATGAGCATTAGGACTATGAGGTGCAATATGAGCATTAGGACTATGAGGTGCAATATGAGCATTAGGACTATGAGGTGCAATATGAGCATTAGGATTATGAGGTGCAATATGAGCATTAGGATTATGAGGTGCAATATGAGCATTAGGATTATGAGGTGCAATATGAGCATTAGGATTATGAGGTGCAATATGAGCATTAGGATTATGAGGTGCAATATGAGCATTAGGATTATGAGGTGCAATATGAGCATTAGGATTATGAGGTGCAATATGAGCATTAGGATTATGAGGTGCAATATGAGCATTAGGATTATGAGGTGCAATATGAGCATTAGGATTATGAGGTGCAATATGAGCATTAGGATTATGAGGTGCAATATGAGCATTAGGATTATGAGGTGCAATATGAGCATTAGGATTATGAGGTGCAATATGAGCATTAGGATTATGAGGTGCAATATGAGCATTAGGATTATGAGGTGCAATATGAGCATTAGGAATATGAGGTGCAATATGAGCATTAGGATTATGAGGTGCAATATGAGCATTAGGACTATGAGGTGCAATATGAGCATTAGGATTATGAGGTGCAATATGAGCATTAGGACTATGAGGTGCAATATGAGCATTAGGATTATGAGGTGCAATATGAGCATTAGGATTATGAGGTGCAATATGAGCATTAGGATTATGAGGTGCAATATGAGCATTAGGATTATGAGGTGCAATATGAGCATTAGGATTATGAGGTGCAATATGAGCATTAGGATTATGAGGTGCAATATGAGCATTAGGATTATGAGGTGCAATATGAGCATTAGGATTATGAGGTGCAATATGAGCATTAGGATTATGAGGTGCAATATGAGCATTAGGATTATGAGGTGCAATATGAGCATTAGGATTATGAGGTGCAATATGAGCATTAGGATTATGAGGTGCAATATGAGCATTAGGATTATGAGGTGCAATATGAGCATTAGGATTATGAGGTGCAATATGAGCATTAGGACTATGAGGTGCAATATGAGCATTAGGACTATGAGGTGCAATATGAGCATTAGGATTATGAGGTGCAATATGAGCATTAGGATTATGAGGTGCAATATGAGCATTAGGATTATGAGGTGCAATATGAGCATTAGGACTATGAGGTGCAATATGAGCTAGTATTATGAAGTACAATATGAGCATTAGGACTAGGTAGACCAGGTAAGGACTAGGTAGGACCAGGTAAGGACTAGGTAGACCAGGTAAGGACTAGGTAGGACCAGGTAAGGACTAGGTAGGACCAGTTGAGGACTAGGTAGGACCAGGTAAGGACTAGGTAGGACCAGGTAAGGACTAGGTAGACCAGGTAAGGACTAGGTAGGACCAGGTAAGGACTAGGTAGGACCAGGTAAGGACTAGGTAGACCAGGTAAGGACTAGGTAGGACCAGGTAAGGACTAGGTAGGACCAGGTAAGGACTAGCTAGGACCAGGTAAGGACTAGCTAGGACCAGGTAAGGACTAGCTAGGACCAGGTAGGACCAGGTAAGGACTAGGTAGGACTAGGTAGACCAGGTAAGGACTAGGTAGGACTAGGTAGGACCAGGTAAGGACTAGGTAGGACCAGGTTAGGACTAGGTAGGACCAGGTAAGGACTAGGTAGGACCAGGTAGGACCAGGTAAGGACTAAGTAGGACTAGGTAGACCAGGTAAGGACTAGGTAGGACCAGGTAAGGACTAGGTAGGACCAGGTAAGGACTAGGTAAGGACCAGGTAAGGACTAGGTAAGGACCAGGTAAGGACTAGGTAAGGACCAGGGTAAGGACTAGGTAGGACCAGGGTAAGGACTAGGTAGGACCAGGGTAAGGACTAGGTAGGACCAGGTAAGGACCAGGTAAGGACTAGGTAGACCAGGTAAGGACTAGGTAGGACCAGGTAAGGACTAGGTAGGACCAGGTAAGGACCAGGTAAGGACTAGGTAGACCAGGTAAGGACTAGGTAGACCAGGTTAGGACTAGGTAGACCAGGTAAGGACTAGGTAGGACCAGGTAAGGACTAGGTAGACCAGGTAAGGACTAGGTAGGACCAGGTAAGGACTAGGTAGGACCAGGTAAGGACTAGGTAGACCAGGTAAGGACTAGGTAGACCAGGTAAGGACTAGGTAGGACCAGGTAAGGACTAGGTAGGACCAGGTAAGGACTAGGTAAGGATTACGTATGGACTAGTAAGACTTCATACTCTGAATAACTTTCAGCAAATCACTTTTCTGAGTCCCAGATTCACTTTCATTTTGATTCCCTGAATCACATTAATATTGTGAGTATAAAAAGTGAATTGTCCCCACCAGAAGAAGTGGTTAGTATATATAATGTGTCCCACTCCCCACCAGAAGAAGTGGTTAGTATATATAATGTATCCCACTCCCCACCAGAAGAAGCGGTTGTCTGTGCTGTCCTCCTTGATCCGGCGGTGGGCGTTGAGGCTGAGGTCCATGCTGATGCCGCTGGCGGACCAGGCGAAGTAAAAGTTCCCAGAGTTCAGGACCTTCCTAACGTCAGCGATGCGGTCCTCGTCACTCGGGTCGTTCTTCAGAGAGACAAACTCTGTAGACGTGACCCGGAACACCTCAGAGTCCTGCACTTTCCCTACGGAGCTACAGCCTGATGCTACCACCAAGCTGTGGAGCATGGAATCACCTAGAGAGAGGGAGGAGGAGGAGAGAAAAGGAGATGGAGGAGAGGTGGGAGGGGAGGATGGAGAGTAGAGGAGAGAAGGAGAGGAGAGGATGAAGGGAGGAGAGAGGAGGAGGAAGAGGGGAGGAGACGAGGAAGAAGGAGAGGAGACGAGGAGGGGTAGAGGAGGGGGTTGAAGGATAAGACAGAGAAAATGAGGAAGTGAAGGAGGAGGTAAAAACATGGGGAGATGGCAGAAGGGAAAAGATAAGAGGGAGAGATAGAGGGAGAGGGAGAGAAATGGCCGTGTTAAACCCCATGCCATCATACTGCCATTACCAGTCCACAACAGCTCACCACTGGGCTGAGTTAACTGAGCTTGTCGTTCGGCTGCCTTGCTTCAGAATCAGTAAACAGGGAGTGTTTTATCAGTGTGATCTGATCTGTAAAACTGGCTTTAATCTGTTTAAAAGCTGAGCTTCCTCCATGTTATAACAGGCTGGCCTTCGAGGTCACGCAGAGGGCAGGAGACAGAGAATCTCTGCAGTCAACAGGCAGGACATACTGTAGACTACAGGCTGCTGAAGAAGGCTCCTTCACAACCCTACAGTTCAACACCATTGTTTTAGCAACCCCCTTTGTAATTGCATTGATTACAACCAGGAAGAAATGTTCTGCATTTGCCATAAGGTCACCCATGCTTTACAGGGCTGGGCGATACGCCCAAAATATCATATCACACTTTTTCAAAATGTTTACAGTATGGCTGTATTTTATATTTATTAATAATAAAAGTTCTAAATATGCTTTATGAGTAGTTCGTGACCCTAGGGTGGCAACACAAAAAATGATAAGTGATTTCAATTTCTCCATTCTGGTTGTTTTAAACTGTTCAATTCAACCCAACAATTTTCAGCATTTTCATAAAATGTTATAATTTCCACACTGGGCAAACATCTAGGCCTAGTTTATTGGTGTACTGTTGAAATCATGGAAATAGAATTGCAATTCAATAGTTGTAATACAGTGAGAAGCACCCTGACTACACTGTTGTTTGACTTGACAACTAATTAATAAGCCAGGGAGGAATTATTGTGACAGGGTAGGAACCAAAGTGTTGGTCAGCTTTTCCTAGGGGACCCTATACAATTTTACATTCCCCTTCTTCATGTAGCTAGCTAGCTAACATATTCATGCTTCACCTATTCCTCTCTGATTAAGACGACACCGTTTCACAAACAACATGCTGACCTAGGCCTACGCCAGAGGAGTATACTACGAAGCAAGATCAAGGAGTTAGCCAGCTAACTTGCCTGAATATTCTGAAATAACTTTGTAGTTTTTAGAAAAATAAAGCTTGAAATGGGCATGGTCTAACTGACTCAGTAACCAAACACACAGAACTATGTTTAGCTTTTTTTTTATGAACCAGAAAAATCAACTCTTATTTCTGGTTGTTAAATCAAAGTTTCCCGGCTAACTCATTGATCCTGTTTTGTAGTACACCCCTCAGCACTGGTCATCCAGCTAACTAGCGCTTAGCATTAATGGCTAATGCAATTTATTTTAGCCGCAAATATACACAAACTAAGTGTAATTATGGCCTCCTGTAGCTCAGTTGGTAGAGCATGGCGCTTGCAACGCCAGGGTAGTGGGTTCGATTCAGTATGAAAAATGTATGCTCTCACTAACTGTAAGTCGCTCTGGATAAGAGTGTCTCCTAAATTACTAAAATGTAAAATGCAGGGCTGTGGGAAGCGGCAGGGGGCGGGGCTGTGGGAAGCGGCAGGGGGCGGGGCTGTGGGAAGCGGCAGGGGGCGGGGCTGTGGGAAGCGGCAGGGGGCGGGGCTGTGGGAAGCGGCAGGGGGCGGGGCTGTGGGAAGCAGCAGGGGGCGGGGCTGTGGGAAGCGGCAGGGGGCAGGGCTGTGGGAAGCAGCAGGGGGGCAGGGCTGTGGGAAGCGGCAGGGGGCAGGGCTGTGGGAAGCAGCAGGGGGCGGGGCTGTGGGAAGCGGCAGGGGGCGGGGCTGTGGGAAGCGGCGGGGGCAGGGCTGTGGGAAGCGGCAGGGGGCAGGGCTGTGGGAAGCGGCAAGGGGCAGGGCTGTGGGAAGCAGCAGGGGGCAGGGCTGTGGGAAGCGGCAGGGGGCGGGGCTGTGGGAAGCGGCAGGGGGCGGGGCTGTGGGAAGCGGCAGGGGGCGGGGCTGTGGGAAGCGGCAGGGGGCGGGGCTGTGGGAAGCGGCAGGGGGCGGGGCTGTGGGAAGCGGCAGGGGGCGGGGCTGTGGGAAGCGGCAGGGGGCGGGGCTGTGGGAAGCGGCAGGGGGCGGGGCTGTGGGAAGCGGCAGGAGAGACGACTTGCAAGTAGCAAACAGAGTAAACTATAAAAACGGACATTACACGCCGCCGGAGTTGCTTATCACTTATAACAAACGAAACATTAAAATACCGGTATAGAAGGTAAAGTAAAAACCCAAACCGGTCCGTCCCATCAATACCGGAATACACTGAGTGTACAAAACATTAAGAACACCTTCCTAATATTGAGTTGCACCCTCCACTTTTGCCCTCAGAACAGCCTCAATTCGTCGGGGCATGGACTCTACAAGGTGTCGAAACCAATGCACAGGGATGCTGGCCAATGTTAACCAATGCTTCCTACAGTTGTGTCAAGTTGGCTGGATGTCCTTTGGGTGGTGGACCATTCTTGATACACACGGGAAACTGCTGAGCGTGAAAAACCCAGCAGCATTGTAGGTCTTGACACAAACCGGTGCGCCTGGCACCTACTACCATACCCCGTTCAAAGGCACTTAAAATCTTTTGTCTTGCCCATTCACCCTCTGAATGGCACACATACACAATCCATGTCCCAAATTTCTCGAGGCTTAAAAACCCTTGAAGTGGATTTAACAAGTGACATCAATAAGGAATCATAGCTTTCACCTGGTCAGTCTATGTCATGGAAAGAGCAGGTGTTCTTAATGTTTTGTACACTCAGCGTATAGTAAAATACATTATACTGCCCAGCCCTAATACTTCTCAAAGGGTAGGAGACCCATCCTCGCAGGGATAACATTAGCTCCATGCTAGGTTATATGATTACGCGGTGCAGCATCCAATAGGATGTTTATGGTAAATCAGACCCCCCAGGTGTCAGTGACTCACCCAGGTTGAGGCGTAGGACTCCCAGGATCCCATAGGCATCCATCATCTTGGTATATGTGTTCTTAATGGCCTCCTTCTCTGCTGCCGCTGGGGGAGGACAAGAGAAAGGACTATCATTATCATGAAGGACAATATAATATAATAATAATAATAATAATATGCCATTTAGCAGACGCTTTTATCCAAAGCGACTTACAGTCATGCGTGCATACATTTTTTTTGTGTATGGGTGGTCCCGGGGATCGAACCCACTACCTTGGCGTTACAAGCGCCGTGCTCTACCAGCTGAGCTACAGAGGACCACACACTCATAATGTATCGTAACATAGTTACTTTACAAGGACTGGGCAGCACTTACAGTGTCTTCAGAAAGTATTCCCACCCCTTGACTTTTTCCACATTTTGTTGTGTTACAAAGTGGGATTAAAATGGATTTAATTGACATTTTTGTCAACGATCTACACAAAATACTCTAATGTCAAACTGGAAGAAAAATTCTAAACATTTGCTTAAAAGATTATGAAAAATAAAATACTACTATATCTTGATTAGATAAGTATTCAACCCCCTGAGTAAATACATTTTAGAAGCACCTTTTGGTAGCAATTACAGCTGTGAGTCTTTCTGGGTAAGTCTCTAAGAGCTTTCCACACCTGGATTGTGCAACATTTTCAAAATTATTCAAGCTCTGTCAAATTGGTTGTTGGTCATTGCTAGACAACCATTGTCAAGTCTTGCCATAGATTTTCAAGTAGATTTAAGTCAAAACTGTAACTCGGCAACAACATTTAATCTCTTCTTGGTGAGCAACTCCAGTGTAGATTTGGCCTTGTGTTTTACATTATTGTTCTGCTGAAAGGTGAATTCATCTCCCAGCGTCTGGTGGAAGGCAGACTGAACCAGGTTTTCTAGAATTTTGCCTGTGCTTAGCTCCATTCCATTTCTTATTTATCCTGAAAAACTCCCCAGTCCTTAACGACTACAAGCATACCCATAACATGATGCAGCCACCACTATGCTTGAAAACATGGAGAGTGGTACCACAAGGGTGTGTCCTCAGTCCCCTCGTGTACTCCCTGTATACCCACGACTGCGTCGCCTCACACAGTTCCAACTCCATCATGAAGTCCGCTGACGACACGACAGTAGTAGGCCTGATTACCAACAACGACGAGACGGCCTACAGAGAGGAGGTAGGCACTCTGACGGTGTGGTAAACAACCTCTCCCTCAACGTCAGCAAAACAAAGGAGCTATTGAGGACATCAGGAGGAACCAGGCTGGGCACGCACCAATCCTAATCAACGGGGCCGCCGTGGAGATGTTTAAAAAAAAACACGTCCAAGTTCCTCGGCATACACATCTCCGAGGAGCTGAAATGGTCAAAACCACACGGAGTGTGAAGAAATGCGGCCTGTTGCCGAGGACCCTCACAGTATTCTACAGGAGCACCATCGAGAGCATACTGTCGGGCTGCATCACAGCCTGGTACGGCAACTCCACCGCCTCGGACAGCAAGGCACTACAGAGGGTGGTACGCTCAGCTGAACGCACCATCGGGTGCACACTGCCTGCCCTACAGGACACCTACAACACCAGGTGTCGCAGGAAGGCCAAGAAGATCATCAGGGACCGCCGCCACCCGAGCCACGGCCTGTTCTCCTTTCATCACTCAGACGTGGGCAGTACAGGGTCATCATGGCTAAAAATAAGACCGGCCAATAGCGTGTACCCCCAGGCCATCAGGCTGCTGAACAGCCACCAATAGTCAGCAACCTGCTCATGTCCTGTACATTTTTTACAATATTACTTTAGTGCCTTGTTGCAAACAGGATGCATGTTTTGGAATATTTGTATTCTCTAAAGGCTTCCCTCCTTTCACTCTGTCAATCAGGTTAGTATTGTGGAGTAACTACAATGTTGTTGATCCATCCTCCATTTTCTCCTATCACAGCCATTAAACTCTGTAACTGTTTTAAAGTCACCATTGACCTCATGGTGAAATCCCTGAAGGGTTTCCTTACTCTTCAGAAACTGAGTTAGGAAGGACACCTGTATCTTTGTAGTGACTGGGTGTATTGATACACCATCCAAAGTGTAATTGATAACTTCACCATGATCAAAGGGTTATTCAATGTCTGCTTCATCTACCAATAGATGCCTTTCTTTGCGAGGCATTGGAAAAACCTCCCAGGTCTTTGTGGTTGAATCTGTGTTTGAAATTCACTGCTCGACTGAGGGACCTTACTGATAATTGTATGTGTGGGGTACAGAGATGAGGTAGTCATTCAAAAATCAGGTTAAACACTATTATTGTACACAGAGTGAGTCCATGCAACTTATTATGTGACTTGTTAAGCAAATCTTTACTCTTGAACTTATTTAGGCTTGCCATAACAAAGGGGTTGAATACCTATTGACTCAAGACATTTCAGCTTTTCATTTTAAATTAATTTGTAAACATTTAGAAAAACATAATTCCACTTTGACATTATGGGGTATTGTCTGTAAGCCAATAACAAAACAAACAAAAAAAAACATTTTAAATTCAGGCTGTAACAACAAAATGTGGTAAAAAATCTAAGGGTGTGAATGTGAATCCTTTCTGTATAATGTAATATGACGTCACCTAAAACAGATACTAAGTAAGTCTTTTCCAAGCCACAGGCCAATAGGGGCAGAGAGGGAACTCCATGTGTGGCGATGGATTGATACAGTATAAAGGATTGGATCTCCTGTTTATATAGCGAGAGGTACGAGTACACCCCCTGGACAGATACTGTACAAGAACAACGGTAACATGGTTCATATTAAAGCTGGGTGATACAGACAAAAATCCATATCACGATAAATAGACTGAATTATCAACATTTTCTGAAATACTTTATTAAAATATGCCAATTAGGCAATCTCATTAAATATGTGCATATCGCACAAATCAATGTTTCTGGACACTGGATGAAATCAGCCTAAATATGTTGATTTAATTTTGTTAAGACACTGCAGGACCGGACTTGTTCAGAGCAGATTGTGGATAAATACTTTTTTTCCGTCTTCCTATTTGTAAAATATTAAAGACGTGTACGTAAAAATGCATTTTTTTTCCAAAGAAAATGTTATCTAGAATAGAAAATGTACAACATATCAACAATTCCCTCTGGCAAAGTCTGGAGAAACACACCAAATGTGGTGAAATGCAGATATTTCTGAAGCTTAGAAAAATGTGTTGGTGTGTGGGAAGAGTGTGACTTTCAGGAAATGGCAGTTCAAGACAAGTACACTGAAATATGAAAACAAAACGCCTATATGGACCCAATCACCATCTCTTCAAAGTAAGTTACTAAATATAGTCCAGTTTGTAACGTTCTCTATGAAATGTGCTTTTAAATTACGTGAAATGATTGGTGTCCATTTTAAAGTTGCCAAAGTTCAAATTACAATGTTGATGACGGTTGTGTGATACACTAAAGCAAATATACATTCATCAAGTTAACATTTTTATTTTTTTAATAAGAATATTAAATTGACCAAAATACCAACAAATCTCAAAATTGATATGTAAAAATGTCATTTCAGCCTTTGGTGCCTGGCCTTAAGATGCATAGATGTCTTTTCAGCACCACCCAGAAATGGACATTATTAATCCTAGTCAGGTGCATTGATAGTAAACAAAACTGGTTGAAGAGACATTTCAACCAGATTTCCTCACTGGGTTTTCCACTGCACTGCAGCAGGACTGTCTCTAGTGTATCTTATGATCTGCATGTTGATGAAATTCTCCCTTACGATCAATAAATCAAACAACAAGTCAGTCTATCTAACACAGCACGGTTTAAGGTGAGGAACGTAACTTAAGCATTTTATTAATCTGTGATCACCAAATTAACCAATCAGGATGCGTCTTACATAGCACGGCGACAGCCCCCGACTCGAACATGAGGCATTCATCTCTGTTCCTGGTTTCCACGATGACGCTGTAAGGGGGCGGGTCCAACTTGTGGTAAATGCGATATCCTTTGCTGAAGGCCATGCTAGATCCAAGATGAGGCAGCCAATGATGTTAAACCTGGAACAAAGGACACAGGAGGAAAGTTTTGACTTGCACTGAATGTGGTTGTTTTATCTACCTTTGTTGAATGCACCGACTGAGTCGCTCTGGATAAGAGCGTCTGCTAAAACGACCAACATTTAAAAACGCTAAACGTGTGACGGCTAGCCTATGGATGTGAGAGATACTGTACGTGTGAGCGAAGGAGTCAAGATTTGGACAAAAACGACATCTGCAAAACGCATATCTGCACGGTCTACACTCCTGAGTGTTCGTACTGCTTCGGCTCGGGGACTAATTGTCAGGAAGTCTCCAAGTGTTCTAGATCTGAAAGACTTCACCTACAGTTCTGATCTGTGATCATCTCCTCTCAGCGTTACAGCCGGTGGAAAGGCCAAGGGACCACTATACTCTCTGCTGACAGATCCCCACCATCATCATCACCACCATCATCATAAAAAATAAAAAATGTGTATTTCCAGAGAGGGAACTATTGGGGTCACTTAGAAATGTCCTTGTTTTCGAAAGAAAAGCAATTTTTTTTGTCCATTAAAATAACATCAAATTGATCAGAAATACAGTGTAGACATTGTTAATGTTCTAAATGGCTATTGTAGCTGGAAATGGCTGATTTTTAATGGAATATCTACATAGGCGTACAGAGGCCCATTATCAGCAACCATCAGTCCTGTGTTCCAATGGCACGTTGTGTTTGCTAATCCAAGTTTATCATTTTAAAAAAGGCTAATTGATCATTAGAAAACCCTTTTGCAATTATATTAGCACAGCTGAAATTGCCAAGAAATTGAAGATCTCGTACAACGCTGTGTACTACTCCCTTCACAGAACAGCGCAAACGGGCTCTAACCAGAATAGAAAGAGGAGTGGGAGGCCCGGTGCACAACTGAGCAAGAGGACAAATACATTAGAGTAGTTTGAGAAACAGATGCCTCACAGGTCCTCAACTGGCAGCTTCATTAAATAGTACCCTCAAAACACCAGTCTCAACGTCAACTGTGAAGAGGCGACTCCGAGATGCTGACCTTCTAGGCAGAGTTGCAAAGAAAAAAGCCATATCTCAGACTGGCCAATAAAAAGAAAAAATTAAGATGGGCAAAAGAACACAGACACTGGACTTTTTCTTTGCAACTTTGCCTAGATACAGTGTAGAAAATCTTTAAATTTACCATCTGTAGAAACTATGAGAATAAAAAGGTTCAGAACTTTTGTGAAGCATCACAGCACAGTTGAAAAATATATGACAAATAGAAATCAAAACTGGATGTGTTTCAGAGATAGATGGGACGGGTTGAGTGGAGCTGAAGGATGGGACTAAAAATAACAAGATAACTCATGTAAAATATACTGTGTCCGTAAAATGTATATAGTATGTATAAACTGGAAGTAGAAGCCTAAGTGTTGTTGTCCATTAGTTTACTCCAATTAGGGGAGGGGAGGTAGGGTTAGGGGAAAATAAAATGACATTTATTTTATTTTTTTAATTTAAAAATGATGCAGACAATTATATTGATGGATGCCACAATCTGCAATATTAAAGCTGATCTACCGCCTAAAAATTGTCTTGCCTACACTGCATTACACACTGCAATGGATAGGCTATGCGCTGCTGGGATGGTGTATATTAACTAGGCTACACTGCAATGGATAGGCGTTCCCAATCATAAGCCCCGCCCTGCTCTTGCTGATGTAAACCCTTTTGTGCTGCCAAACTAATGGCTGTATGTGGCACTTCAAAGGCTTCTTCCGAAAATAATGTTTTATTTGACAAACAAATGCAATATCTGTGGGCGCGGATTAGACCTACTGATGTCCTGTTCAGTTAGAGGGAGAGCTTGAAGATGAGGAGGACGGACTGCAGGTAAGCTTGCTACTGCTATAATGGATTTGAATAAAAACAATATGTTTCGTTGCCCATAATGAAGCTATTTATCAGAGCTATTGACCTCACAATAAGCCATATTCGAGTAATTTACATAATTTACATGACTATGAAGCGGCAGCCGCGGAGATGGACAGCCCATTGGTGCTGAAAGTAGGCAGCCGCGGAGATGGACAGCCCATTGGTGCTGAAAGTAGGCAGCCGCGGAGATGGACAGCCCATTGGTGCTGAAAGTAGGCAGCCGCGGAGATGGACAGCCCATTGGTGCTGAAAGTAGGCTAATTCGAAAAGGCCTAATTCATTTAAACAGTTTTCATTTTAATTTGACTTTAGGTTACTAACAACAAGAGGGCTTTGTGTTGGAGCCTATTTCTTCCTATTCAAGATTCAAGAGGTAGGCCTACCTGTTCGACAGACTAAATTATAGTCTACTATCCATAGATTTTGTCCTTCAGTCACCATGCACCCCTTAAATAGCTCAGTGTCAGTGAAGGGCTTGGTGTGTTAAGTTAAAACCAGGGCTCAAATTGAGAGGGTATGCGAGGGTATGCGAGGGTATGAGAGGGTATGCGAGGGTATGCGAGGGTATGCGAGGGTATGAGAGGGTATGCGAGGGTATGCGAGGGTATGCGAGGGTATGCGAGGGTATGCGAGGGTATATGGCTAAAAGCATAGGCATACCCCTTGTTAGCTTAATATTTTGAAAATAATTAAATGGACCTGATTATACAAAGTGATCTATAACGGTGCTTTATGCTAGAAACAAGCTGTAAAACGCCAGGGAAAGACGTGACTCGGATGCATTTGGGATATCTTTGGTTTGTGTCCTATGACATTGAGGCTGCGCTACAACCTTCTATAGCCAAGGAGACAAACTTTTTTTACTTTTTAGTCATTTAGCAGATGCTCTTATCCAGAGCGACTTACAGTTTAGTTTGTGAGTGCATACATTTTCATACTGGCTCCCCTGTGGGAATCGAACCCACAACCCTGGCGTTGCAAACGCCATGCTCTACCAACTGAGCTACAGAGGGCTATTAAACATTAACTCTAAAATCAGTCAGGAGCGAGCCAGGTAGCCTAAGAAGGGAGGAAGATGAATTATTTAGGCTATATTTTTATTAATATTTCAAGGTTATAAATAATAATAATATGCCATTTAGCAGACGCTTTTATCCAAAGCGACTTACAGTCATGTGTGCATACATTTTTTTGTGTATGGGTGGTCCCGGGATCGAACCCACTACCTTGGCGTTACAAGCGCCGTGCTCTACCAGCTGAGCTACAGAGGACCACAATCAGACCTCTCTGAAATGTAATTATATATATATATAGCCTGCCATTTAAGAAATAGATTGTGAAGCATGTGACAGCTACCGGCTTGTATTTCAACAACACATCAACGACAGCACTTCAACGAAATGCGTATACATTTTCCATTTAGGCTGTATAAAATTAAAAATTTCAAAAAATATATATTTATTAGAATTAGATAATGAAAAAGACAAATGCCTTATGGCTATACAATGCCTTTGAATTCACTTCTATAAGCCCAAGTTTGGCCAGTCTTTGCATTCCTAGTTTGTTAATTTAGCCTGGCAGATGCTCTTGTATTGCCAATCACAGTCAACACACATCTATTTTGTAACAACAAATTCATGGCATAAAAATGATAGTTTTCCAAATGAAGTTGCAAGGCGTAACTGATGATATGCGGCTGCTGTGTAAAAAAAAAAGGAAAAAAAAGAAAAGGCTTTTCCTCTAATTCATTTATGATCAGATACTTCAGTTGTAACTGGTTCTGTTGCGCTCAATTTTTTTTAACGTTGTTAAGACAACTTTAGCACTGTTCCAAACTGTTCCCTTTTTTTTTTAAACAACAGCCTGTATAGAAATCAAAACGTCTCTGGTGCTGCAGTATGCGCTCATTCCTTGTCATGCTCTGATGTGGAATTTTAAAAAAAAGTTTCTGCTATGTCTCCAGTCATGTAAAACAACGTAGAATTGCATGAAATGCGTATATAAAAAGCGATTTTTTTCTCGGACCGCAGATAAGAGGATAGATTGATGCAGTGCTAAGTGCACAATTTGCATACCGCCCCAACAGATCCACAGATGATGCAATCTCTATCGCACTCCACACTGCCCTTTCCCACCTGGACAAGAGGAACACCTACGTGAGAATGCTATTCATTGACTACAGCTCAGCATTCAACACCATAGTGCCCTCTAAGCTCATCACTAAGCTAAGGATCCTGGGACTAAACACCTCCCTCTGCAACTGGATCCTGGACTTCCTGACGGGCCGCCCCCAGGTGGTAAGGGTAGGTAACAACACATCTGCCACACTGATCCTCAACACGGGGGCCCCTCAGGGGTGCGTGCTCAGTCCCCTCCTGTACTCTCTGTTCACCCATGACTGCATGGCCAGGCACGACTCCAACACCATCATTAAGTTTGCCGACGACACAACAGTGGTAGGCCTGATCACCGACAACGATGAGACAGCCTATAGGGAGGAGGTCAGAGATCTGGCCGTGTGGTGCCAGGACAACAACCTCTCCCTCAACGTGACCAAGACAAAGGAGATGATTGTGGACTACAGGAAAAAAAAGAGGACTGAGCACACCCCCATTCTCATCGACGGGGCTGTAGTGGAACAGGTTGAGAGCTTCAAGTTCCTTGGTGTCCACATCACCAACGAACTATCATGGTCCAAACACACCAAGACAGTCGTGAAGAGGGCACGACAAAGCCTATTCCCCCTCAGGAGACTAAAAAGATTTGGCATGGGTCCTCAGATCCTCAAAAAATTCTACAGCTGCACCATCGAGAGCATCCTGACTGGTTGCATCACCGCCTGGTATGGCAACTGCTTGGCCTCCGACCGCAAGGCACTACAGAGGGTAGTGCGTACGGCCCAGTACATCACTGGAGCAAAGCTTCCTGCCATCCAGGACCTCTATACCAGGCGGTGTCAGAGGAAGGCCCTCAAAATTGTCAAAGACTCCAGCCACCCTAGTCATAGACTGTTCTCTCTGCTACCGCACGGCAAGCGGTACCGGAGTGCCAAGTCTAGGTCCAAAAGACTTCTCAACAGCTTCTACCCCCAAGCCATAAGACTCCTGAACAGCTAATCATGGCTACCCGGACTATTTGCACTGCCCCCCCACCCCATCCTTTTTACGCTGCTGCTACTCTGTTAAGTATTTATGCATAGTCACTTTAACTCTACCCACATGTACATATTACCTCAACTAGCCGGTGCCCCCGCACATTGACTCTGCAACGGTACCCCCCTGTATATATAGCCTCCCTACTGTCACTTTATTTTACTTCTGCTCTTTTTTTCTCAACACTTTTTTTGTTGTTGTTTTATTCTTACTTTTTTTGTTTAAAATAAATGCACTGTTGGTTAAGGGCTGTAAGTAAGCATTTCACTGTAATGTCTGCACCTGTTGTATTCGGCGCATGTGACCAATAAAATTTGATTTGATATCTAAGTCTCTGGTCTGTACTAGGAGTGAGGGTAAATGGTAGGCATGTTCTCTGCTGTGCACTTTGTTTTAATTATTGTTTTGGGTATAGGGGAGGGTTGCTTTTTTTTTTCAAACATTCAGGGAGGGTCGGGTAAAAATATTTCACTGAAGGGAGGGCCATCCATTTACATTTCAGAGAGGTCTGATTTTCTCCAGGTATCCCTAACTATAAATAACATAGTCCCTAAACATTCTGATCTGTTGCATCAGATTCATAGCTTTCATAAGTCATGAAAAGTAAATGTGGACAGTTTATTCTAACATCTTCAAAGTGTGCGGTAAGGACACACGTCGTTGCATCCTCGACTTGCATGTTCTGTTAAGATGAATTACCATAATCTAAATGTGATTTCTGTGGTTGGACGCCCCTAATCAGGTTACGCCCCCGATGCATACGGGGTCCGGTCAAATGTCCGGCGCCACATATTCATAATGGAAACCCTGATATATACACATATTTACAATACAAATAAAGACAAAAACTTCAAGAGTTGAGCGGTTTGATAGATGTTGGCACAAAACTAGACGCTGCTCTCAGATTTGTATGGGAGTGCTCTGAACCTACGCCCAGAGGTTGTTCAGTGTGTGTGTTAAGTCAAAGGTTATATGTTCCCTCTTCTCCCTCCCTCACTCTTTTTTTTTTTTTTTTGTAGATGTCATTTATCCTCATCACCACACCTTGCTGTAAATACATTGACAGTGTGTGCATCTGCGATATATCCTGGTGGCGCAGGGACATACAATGCCGCTCTCAGACATCACACAGCGATGCTGCCGCCTCGGACAGGTATCACAGCCCTACTAATAATAATAATAATAATAATAATAATAATATGCCATTTAGCAGACGCTTTTATCCAAAGCGACTTACAGTCGTGCGTGCATACATTTGTATGGGTGGTCCCGGGGATCGAACCCACTACCTTGGCGTTACAAGCGCCGTGCTCTACCAGCTGAGCTACAGAGGACCACAATAAACATGAGCTAACTGGCCATCGCTAGGTTGACTCCCAAAGTATAATACCAACATAAACAACCATTAGCTACACACCGGTAGTACAACATCTTATTACCAATGACTTCCATAACACTATCTGCAATAGCTGAGTGACACATTGCTACATACAGTGTAGGCCTGTTTAGCAGCAAGGTAGATTGATTGCCAAGGCTGCAGTCCGCAAGATACCTGGACGTTACCAGCGACTAGGCCGGGCAGTCCGCAAGATACCTGGACGTTACCAGCGACTAGGCCGGGAAGGAAAGACCAACAAAAAAAAAGAAAAACACAAAAAAAATGTCAGTCACGACTTGTGTCTCGCCTCACCAACTGTATGCCCAAGATGCGCAGCTTTTTGCTATTCCATTGCCCACCACAGATCGGTTTTTAGATCGATGCCTAGTGCTGCATTACGAAGATGACAGCCTCACCCCTAGATTTCAGTAGCTAACACCTCTTGTCACGAAAAAAATTTACGACTTGGCTTGGGGATGATTAGGTGAGCAGCTAGCTAACGTTAGCTAGACTAGCTAGTTAGCTAATGTTAGGCGCGGTGGGAATTCACGCCAGATGGATTTAGTTAGCTAGTAATCACATCAGCAGCTCACATTAATTGATTGAATTTAACAAATTGCTGCAAATAATATTCCAACGTTGTTCTTGCGCATGACAGCTTATGTAGCTAGCCAACATCACCAGCTAAGGAAGGCTAACGTTAGCTATTTCCTCGTATTCATCCCATCGCTTTGAATGGTCGGTGTCGTCGATTTCCTTGAGCAAAGGTTTAGCAACCTGACACGCTCCGAGCAACCAAACTGCAGACTGAATATTGTTGTTCACACCTCTTTTGAAATAATAACCGTTGTTTCATACACCGTAGGAAAATGCAATTTGCTAAACCTCTTACCGTATCTCCCCCCGCCGGGTTTTTCGTCTTACGGTCGCTTCTTCTTCTTAAAATGTGGTATTTGGCGGATCGCATCCAACTGAAAGGTGAAAACACCACCACCTACTGTACTGGAGTGTGAGGCCGGCGTTAATCTACTTCTCTTATCTAGCCTTGTGTTTCCGCCTACTGTTCTGGTGTGTGAATTCATTACACGTTGTGACAGAAAAGGGAAGAAAACTAGCCCTACCAACATTAAAACCTTACCACTATTCCACTACTTGGCCCTATCCAGGCTGCTGAGGGGAGGATGGCTAATAAATGGCTGGAACGGCGCTAACGGAATGGCATCAACACATGGAAACCATGTGTTACATATATTTGATACCATGCCACCGTCTCCGCTCCAGCTATTACCAGAAGCCCGTCCTCCCCAATTAAGGTGCCCCCAACCTACTGTGGCACCTATCTGATCTGACACCAGGTCAGCAGCCTGGGAGGAATGGGCCACCATCATTCAACAAAAACCTCGTAACTCCGCAGGAAAAATCTCGTACGCCTAAGTACTTCTCTGCAGCTGCCACCACAACGTATATTTTCTGTGATTTATGTTCAATTTCTGCGGAACGGTTGATCGCCGTGGCTATGAACGCTAAGAAACCAACTTTACTGAAGCACGTGATATTCCTGTCACTTTATAGGCCTGTAGCTCAGTCGGTAGAGCACAGCGCTTGCAACGCCAGGGTTGTGGGTTCGATTCGCACGGGGGGGGGGGCCAGTATGGAGAAAAAAATGTATGCACTCACTAACTGTAAGTCGCTCTGGATGAGAGTGTCTGCTAAATGACTTAAAATGTAATTGGCCTCGGCCTACTCACAAGTTGCCTCTTAATGGAAGGAACACGGTTACCGGGATTTACAGCCCGAAACCACTCCCTTTTCCAGGGATAAGTAACTACGAGAAACCGGTAAATTATTTATATGAACAGCATGACGTGAAATGGAACTGTTAAATTATGTGATGTCTAAATCTAAATCTTCTCTACGGCCTCTGCATCATGAGTCATCAACGCTCAGGGTGGAGACAGAGCCCATCTCAGTATGGAGCGCAGTTCACAATGCATATAGACCTATCATCTCACCATGGTAACAATGCATGTAGACCTATCATCTCATCATGGTAACAATGCATGTAGACCTATCATCTCAACATGGTAACAATGCATGTAGACCTATCATCTCATCATGGTAACAATACATGTAGACCTATCATCTCATCATGGTAACAATACATGTAGACCTATCATCTCATCATGGTAACAATACATGCAGACCTATCATCTCATCATGGTAACAATGCATGTAGACCTATCATCTCATCATGGTAACAATGCATGCAGACCTATCATCTCATCATGGTAACAATACATGTAGACCTATCATCTCATCATGGTAACAATACATGTAGACCTATCATCTCATCATGGTAACAATACATGTAGACCTATCATCTCATCATGGTAACAATACATGCAGACCTATCATCTCATCATGGTAACAATACATGCAGACCTATCATCTCATCATGGTAACAATGCATGTAGACCTATCATCTCATCATGGTAACAATACATGCAGACCTATCATCTCATCATGGTAACAATACATGCAGACCTATCATCTCATCATGGTAACAATGCATGTAGACCTATCATCTTATCATGGTAACAATACATGCAGACCTATCATCTCATCATGGTAACAATACATGCAGACCTATCATCTCATCATGGTAACAATGCATGTAGACCTATCATCTCGTCATGGTAACAATACATGCAGACCTATCATCTCGTCATGGTAACAATACATGCAGACCTATCATCTCGTCATGGTAACAATACATGTAGCCCTATCATCTCATCATGGTAACAATACATGTAGACCTATCATCTCATCATGGTAACAATGCATGTAGACCTATCATCTCATCATGGTAACAATACATGCAGACCTATCATCTCGTCATGGTAACAATACATGTAGCCCTATCATCTCATCATGGTAACAATACATGTAGACCTATCATCTCATCATGGTAACAATGCATGTAGACCTATCATCTCATCATGGTAACAATACATGTAGACCTATCATCTCATCATGGTAACAATACATGTAGACCTATCATCTCATCATGGTAACAATGCATGCAGACCTATCATCTCATCATGGTAACAATACATGCAGACCTATCATCTCATCATGGTAACAATACATGTAGACCTATCATCTCATCATGGTAACAATACATGTAGACCTATCATCTCATCATGGTAACAATGCATGCAGACCTATCATCTCATCATGGTAACAATACATGTAGACCTATCATCTCATCATGGTAACAATACATGTAGACCTATCATCTCATCATGGTAACAATACATGTAGACCTATCATCTCATCATGGTAACAATACATGCAGACCTATCATCTCATCATGGTAACAATACATGCAGACCTATCATCTCATCATGGTAACAATGCATGTAGACCTATCATCTCATCATGGTAACAATACATGCAGACCTATCATCTCATCATGGTAACAATACATGCAGACCTATCATCTCATCATGGTAACAATGCATGTAGACCTATCTTCTCATCATGGTAACAATACATGCAGACCTATCATCTCATCATGGTAACAATACATGCAGACCTATCATCTCATCATGGTAACAATGCATGCAGACCTATCATCTCGTCATGGTAACAATACATGCAGACCTATCATCTCGTCATGGTAACAATACATGCAGACCTATCATCTCATCATGGTAACAATACATGTAGACCTATCATCTCATCATGGTAACAATACATGTAGACCTATCATCTCATCATGGTAACAATGCATGTAGACCTATCATCTCATCATGGTAACAATACATGTAGACCTATCATCTCATCATGGTAACAATACATGTAGACCTATCATCTCATCATGGTAACAATGCATGTAGACCTATCATCTCGTCATGGTAACAATACATGCAGACCTATCATCTCGTCATGGTAACAATACATGCAGACCTATCATCTCATCATGGTAACAATACATGTAGACCTATCATCTCATCATGGTAACAATACATGTAGACCTATCATCTCATCATGGTAACAATACATGTAGACCTATCATCTCATCATGGTAACAATACATGTAGACCTATCATCTCATCATGGTAACAATACATGCAGACCTATCATCTCATCATGGTAACAATACATGTAGACCTATCATCTCATCATGGTAACAATACATGTAGACCTATCATCTCATCATGGTAACAATGCATGTAGACCTATCATCTCATCATGGTAACAATACATGTAGACCTATCATCTCATCATGGTAACAATACATGTAGACCTATCATCTCATCATGGTAACAATACATGCAGACCTATCATCTCATCATGGTCACTTTTTTTCTTGTGACAGGTAGGCCTACATTGGCTGCTGCATAGCCTATATTACAGTAATATAAATATATTACAGTCTAATTTACCCATCTCCATCTGGCTTTCGGGGGTCACCTTGTTTTTTAATTGTAAAGATTATAATTTTTAATTGCAGCTGCATAGTTTAAAAACAGTCTATCACTCGAATCTCGTTGTTTTAAAATCAGTGCAGGTGCAAGCACTCTCTCGCAGTCTTTCTCTCTCTCCATCAACTCCATTGAAATTGCATCCAAAATAGATCATCCTGTTCTAGATTGATATCTAGCCTTATATATATAGATGTCCTAACCTACCTCTTTCAGGTAATACATTGGATGCAGTATTCGCCTTATATTTAGCTCAATGATGGGTTATGCATAATGAGCATGATGGGAAATATTATGAAAGGTCAGCCTACTAATTATACAAATAGGCCCGATTTATATTTCAAAATCAAATTCGCTAGCCTATACTTGTAACTTTGTAGGTTACATGTGCTGCACCAGAATCACATGTTCTCTTCTGCTTTATCATGGTTTGAACTATGTGAGTAATTACAGCCCATATAATACAGTATAATACAGTACAGTACAGTAAAACTCTGTGGTCTAAGTGGTCTAAGGCACTGCATCGCAGTGCTAACTGAGCCACTAGAGATCCTGGTTCGAATCCAGGCTCTGTCGCAGCCGGCCGTGACCGGGAGACTCATGGGTGGCGCACAATTGGCCCAGGGTAGGGGAGGGAATGGCCGGCAGGGATGTAGCTCAGTTGATAGAGCATGGCGTTTGCAAATGCCAGGGTTGTGGGTTTGATTCCCACGGGGGGCCAGTATAAAAAAATATGTATTCACTAACTGTAAGTTGCTCTGGATAAGAGCGTCTGCTAAAATGTAAATGTAAAACAGTTCACACTCTAAAAGATTAGACTACTGGAGCTGGTTTCATTTATTTACCCAAAAGCGCATCTAGCTAGCTACATCTATGGCCTTTATATAGCTAGCTACATCTATGGGCTTTATATAGCTAGCTACATCTATGGGCTTTTATATAGCTAGCTACATCTATGGCCTTTATATAGCTAGCTACATCTATGGGCTTTATATAGCTAGCTACATATATGGGCTTTATATAGCTAGCTACATCTATGGGCTTTATATAGCTAGCTACATCTATGGGCTTTATATAGCTAGCTACATCTATGGGCTTTATATAGCTAGCTACATCTATGGGCTTTATATAGCTAGCTACATCTATGGGCTTTATATAGCTAGCTACATCTATGGGCTTTATATAGCTAGCTACATCTATGGGCTTTATATAGCTAGCTACATCTATAGCCTTTATATAGCTAGCTACATCTATGGCCTTTATATAGCTAGCTACATCTATGGGCTTTATATAGCTAGCTACATCTATGGGCTTTTATATAGCTAGCTACATCTATGGGCTTTATATAGCTAGCTACATATATGGGCTTTCTATAGCTAGCTACATATATGGGCTTTCTATAGCTAGCTACATCTATGGGCTTTATATAGCTAGCTACATCTATGGGCTTTATATAGCTAGCTACATCTGTGGGCTTTATATAGCTAGCTACATCTATGGGCTTTATATAGCTAGCTACATCTATGGGCTTTATATAGCTAGCTACATCTATGGGCTTTATATAGCTAGCTACATCTATGGGCTTTATATAGATAGCTACATCTATGGGCTTTCTATAGCTAGCTACATATATGGGCTTTTATATAGCTAGCTACATCTATGGGCTTTATATAGCTAGCTACATCTATGGGCTTTATATAGCTAGCTACATCTATGGGCTTTTATATAGCTAGCTACATCTATGGGCTTTATATAGCTAGCTACATCTATGGGCTTTTATATAGCTAGCTACATCTATGGGCTTTATATAGCTAGCTACATCTATGGCCTTTATATAGCTAGCTACATCTATGGGCTTTATATAGCTAGCTACATCTATGGGCTTTATATAGCTAGCTACATCTATGGGCTTTATATAGCTAGCTACATCTATGGGCTTTTATATAGCTAGCTACATCTATGGGCTTTTCTGTTTTTCTGTTGCGTGTAATGTGCAGTAGCCTATTTCATATATTTATTGGATAAAGGCACAGTCATTTGGGCTTTTTTGGGCTTGGGCTCATTAAATGTCGTTAATATATGGCTCATCAGGCTCAGGTAGTATCATGTTTGAATTTTCATGCTGATCAAATCCAGACATATGTATATGCTTTATGATGCTTTTGAATGACACTTCCGTTTTTGGCGGGAAATACCGGGTTACCCGGGAGAAAAGTGATTTATTCTCAAGATGGAAAATGTGTAAAATGGCGAGAAAATATTCAACCCTAGTGTGTAGATGGGTGAGATTTTTTATTTTATTTTTAAATCAATTTGGAATTCAAACTGTAACACAATAAACTGTTGAATAAGTCAAGGGGTATGAATACTTTCTGAAGGCACTGTATTGGGGGCTTCCTGGGATGTTATGGCTGTAAAAGCAAGTTAGCTAGAATGCTCTAATTGTAATGGTCGCATTAGCTCTCTGCTAATTCACAGTTATTTCCATGCTAACAGACGAATCATGAATCTACAGCCATCAACATACTGTTGTCCTGCACATCTAATGTGCTTCCTTGTGCCTATCGTCAGAATAAACACCAATCAACTGGGATCGCTGGCTAGACAGTCATTTCTTTAAAAACACAACCAAGAGTGTTACGAAGTACGATCACATCTGTTACACTGGTGTCGAGACCAGTCTTCTTGTCTTCGTGGGCCATCTGTTACACTGGTGTCGAGACCAGTCTTCTTGTCTTTGTGGGCCATCTGTTACACTGGTGTCGAGACCAGTCTTTCTTGTCTTCGTGGGACATCTGTTACACTGGTGTCGAGACCAGTCTTTCTTGTCTTCGTGGGACATCTTTTACACTGGTGTCGAGACCAGTCTTTCTTGTCTTCGTGGGACATCTGTTACACCTACAGTACATGTCATCAGCATGAACTTGACATAAATCATGTGATCAAAAGGTCATGACGTTTTGACTGCAGTCGACTGTACGTTTCTGCAGTTGGTCTTCACTAACTCCATCCCGGTCATGACGTTTTGACTGCAGTCGACTGTACGTTTCTGCAGTTGGTCTTCACTGACGTCATCCCGCAGCCATCGCTCCGCATTGTGGGAGGAGCTATTATCCTGTGAGAACCCTTACTTTGATTACCTTCTTCCACATTGATTCACTCCAACTAGTGCTACTCAGTGACAGCCACAGAACACAGCTGGGAAGAGTTCACACAAATATTAGCGTTGTAGCTCTTAATGCAGGATTTGGACTATTGGAAATCAACTCACCAGTCGGTCTATTGTGCGTATTGGAAATGTATATTTGTATTTTATTAGGGATCCCCATTAGCTGCTGTACTCTTCCAGGTGTCCAAACACATTAAGGCACTTACATCACAAAAAAAAAAAAAAAATAATAATTAAACAGTACATCATATAACATCATTACAATACAAAATGTATAATACCACCATACAACAATATTACAATGTACGTGTGTGTAGAGTGCATGTGCTAGTGTGTGTGCCTGTGTGTGTGTGTGTGTCTTCACATGCCGCTTTGTTCCATAAGGTGTAGTTTTATCTGTTTTAAAAAAAATCTGATTTAACTGCTTGCATGAGTTACTTCATGTGGAATAGAATTCCATGTAGTCATGGCTCTGTGTAGTACTGTGCGTTTCCCGGAGTGTGTTCTTGACTTGGGGACTGTGAAGAGACCCCTGGTGGCATGTCTTGTGGGGTATGCATGGGTGTCTGAGCTGTGTGCTAGTCGTTTGAACAGACAGCTCGGCGCTTTCAACATGTCAATACCGTTCACAAAGACAAGTAGTGATGCAGTCAATCTCTCTTCTACTTTGAGCCAGGAGAGATTGGCATGCATGTCATTGATGTTAGCTCTCCATGTCCATTTAAGGGCCAGACGTGCTGCTCTGTTCTGGGCCAACTGTAATTTGCCTATGTCTCTCTTTGTGGTACTAGACCATATGACTGGGCAGTAGTCCAGGTGCAACCAAACTAGGACTTAAGTTGATAGCGTTGTTAAGAAGGCAGAGCAGCGCTTTATTACGGACAGACCTCTCCCCATCTTAGCTACTGTTGCATCAATAAGTTTTGACCATGACAGTTTACAAGAATAATTTCCACATTATTCATTACAAGATTTAGATGAGGTTCAGGGTTTAGTAAATGATTTGTCCCAAATACAATGCTTTTAGTTTTTGAAATATTTAGGACTAGCTTATTAATTGCCACCCATTCTAAAACTGACTGCAGCTCTTTGCTAAGTGTTGCAGTGCTTTAACTTGCTGTGGTTAGCTGACGTGTATAATGTTGAGTCATCAGCATACATAGACACACAGGCTTTACTCAGCGCCAGTGGCAGGTCAATAGCAATGTTCCCTCAAAAATGTTTAGCCACTGAGCAAATTTCAGGTCTGCTGAGCCACACACTTGAAATGTTCTGTGCAACTTCTGGCGCACGTTTACTGTGAACACTGAGGCTGTACCCGCTTTAACTTACAGTTATAACAGCGGCCAAGTAGGCTACTGTGGCTATTTGATCATAATGTAGGCCTTTCAGAGTGGCCTACCATAAAAATCAATGGAGAAAATGCACCCCATAACATTTTAACATGGAAATAGCTGTTCTATTATCCAGCCTACAGTAGCAGCCAATGTGTGGTGTTCAATGTAAACCTACATTCCATGAGACTTTCGAAAAAAATAACATGTAGGGTACCAGAGTGCCAAGTCTAGGTCCAAAAGACTTCTCAACAGCTTCTACCCCCAAGCCATAAGACTCCTAAACAGCTAATCATGGCTACCTGGACTATTTGCACTGCCCCCCCCCACCCCATCCTTTTACGCTGCTGCTACTCTGTTAATTATTTATGCATAGTCACTTTAACTCTACCCACATGTACATATTACTTAAACTACCTCAACTAGCCGGTGCCCCCGCACATTGACTCTGCACCGGTACCCCCCTGTATATAAAGCCTCCCTACTGTTATTTTATTTTACTTCTGCTCTTTTTTTCTCAACACTTTTTTGTTTTATTCTACTTTTTTATTAAAAATAAATGCACTGTTAGTTAAGGGCTGTAAGTAAGCATTTCACTGTAATGTCTGCACCTGTTGTATTCGGCGCATGTGGCCAATAAAATTTGATTTGCTTTGATTTGATTTATCCACTTGTCCTTCAGACAAGGAGGTGCTGAAAATGTTGTGTTGTTTGATGCAAGAAACCACTTTACAAATGAAATTCATTATTATTCCCATACCATTATTACAGAGAATCAGACAAAATATGCTACCCTCTGCCTATTGGCTACTTATCTTATTCAAGCCTGTCTCAAAATACAACACTGCCCCTTTAAGACAGAAAATAAAGCTATTTCGCTGACTTGCTTTTCAATGACGGCTAGAAATGCACATGTTTTGTGCTCTTACAGGAAGCAACCACTCCCCGATTGCTGACTAGAAATTATATAGCTACAACTGGGCTAATAACTCACTTACTAGCAAACAATATGAAAAAATATGCACACTTGGCTACATGCCAAGTGCACTTTGATCTCAAAACAAGCACATCTACTCACGACCACTCATGCTGTAAACACAGTCCAGTTCAAAGTGAATGATACAACTCCAAATATGGCAATGGTCTATTTTCATATAAGGAAACTACAGCTCTGATTGGTTATGGTGCACCGGTCTGTGTAGAGAACGGGCCTGAGTCATGCCTGTCAATGCAATAGAATCCTACTCCAATGCGTACAAGAAAATCTCTTGCATAGTTCGTTTTGTTTTCGTTATTGTCAAGTATACTCCCTCTCCGGCGCTCGAGGTCGCCAGTCTGCTGATTATTACGCACACCTGTCACCATCGTTACGCACACCTGCGCCTCATCAGACTCACCTGGACTCCATCACCTTCCTGATTACCTCCCCTATATATGTCACTCCCTTTGGTTCCTTCCCCAGGCGTTATTGATTCTGTTCCTGTGCTTCATGTCTGGACGCTACTCTTGTTTTGTTCCATGTTTTATTTATCGTTAATATGCACTCCCTGTACTTGCTTCCCGACTCCCAGTGTACACGTTACAGCTATGTTGCATTGAAAGTGGCTAATATTGCATTGATTCGATCACAATTCCCATAGTAGAGGGAAACATTGATAGTGTTAACTAAAGGAGAAAACTAGAAGGTTGCGTGAAGTTCAATCTTGTGCTTCTCTGCGCGGGCTGATATTTCTTCTGCGTGGCAGTCCCAGGGGGAGCTACGCACCTGCGCGCAGCATAGAGGGAACATTAGTAAAAATTGAAAAAAGTAAGGGGCCAAGACAACTGCCCTGGGGAATGCCCGACTCTACCTAGATAATGTTGGAGAGGCTTCCATTAAAGAACACCCTCTGTATTATGTTACATTTTACATATTTAGCAGACGCTCTTATCCAGAGCGACTTACAGTTAGTGAGTGCATACATTTTCATACTGGCCCCCCGTGGGAAATGAACCCACAACCCTAGCGTTGCAAGCACCATGCTCTACCAACTGAGCTACAGGGGACTGTCAGACAGGTAACTCTCGATCCACGATATAACAGAAGTATTCCCGGCAGCAGATTGGGATCGATAATGTCAAAAGCTGCACTGAAGTCTAACGAAACAGCTCCCACAAGCTTCTTATTATGAATTTATTTCAGCCAATCATCAGTCATTTGTGTTAGTGCCGTACATGTTGGGTGCCCTTCCCTATAAGCGTGCTGAAAATCAGTTGGTAATTGGTTTACTTTGAAATAGCATTGTATCTGGTCAAACACAATTTTTCAGAAAAGTTTATTAAGGTTTGGTAGCAGGCTGATTGGTCGGCTGTTTGAGCCAGTAAAGGGTGCTTTGCTATTCTTGGGTAGCGGAATGACTTTTGCTTCCCTCCAGGCCTGAGGGCTTTCCTGTAGGCTTGAAGAGATGGCATATTACAGCCTTATGAATGGATCTTAGGTCCTTGAAATAGGCTATCAGCCTACTCAGTCACATGACACCCACAGAACACAGCTGTGAAGAGTTCACACAAATATTAGCATTGTAGCTCTTATTGCAGGATTTTGACACCAATGTGAAATGAGCCACATTAGCTCACCAGTCAACTTCACTCAGTACATCACTGGGGCAATGTTTACATTTAATTTAAAACAAAAAATTTAGTCCCTATTTCCAACCGGTTAAGAACTTTATTATGCAGGTCGGAACAGTGAAACGGAACAATAATTTTGGTTCCAGCCCCCGAAAAAAATTGTCAGACTTGTGACTAATAGGCCCTTTTCACGTGACGTCAGACAACTTCCGTTCTGCCGCGATGCAGGTTATGTTTACATCCGGTGTCGCTTAGGAACGCTTAGCTAGTAGCACATCATTATGGAGTTCACCCAGTCCCTTTCACATCTGCCACCAATACGACTTAACGACGTAGAACGACTTGCTGACAAGTGGTCCCTTACTTCAAGATCGAAGCTTGATAAAGGCTACAAGTTCTTCGTTGAAGGTTACCTGTTTGATTATGAAGGTACGTGTTTACGTGTTTGGATTACAGTAGTATTACGTTTAACGCTGTCTACCTATCCTTACCCCAATCATTCCAGTGGAATCTAGACGGCACTGATCCCTGTTTAATACGGATCCGTCCACTGGCCGATGTGTATCTATCCTCAGGGGGAAAGTGCTGACTGCAAACAAAGGTGCTCCCACGAAGAATCTTAAAACTTGGTCCCTCATCTCTCCTGATCGCCCTCACCCAACGGGCACGTATTTCTCCATCAACAGGGAAATCGTGAAAACTCAGATACGGGAATTTCTGTTTGTTGTTTGAACAAAATGGTACACTGCAATAGCATCTTCTCGAAGATTGTGCCATGCTTCGGTGTTGGATGGGATACTGTTGCGATACAGACACCGGGAGAAAATAAACAGCTAAATTAACATTCAGCTTTGACCAGGAATCAATATTTATCTAGCTATCATGCACAACAGTATTTGAATAGGTGAGTTACTATACATTCATGAATAAACTAACTGCCTAACAAAGGGTTAGATAGCTAGCTAAGTAAACTTGTTACATTACAGCCAGGCAGCAATGTAACGCTACCTTTTAACGTTATCGGTATCTGGTACTAAGTTGTTGTTAGCTAACGTTAGCCCACTTTTAAGTAACTAAGGCAGTGAACAATTATGAATTAACAATAACGTTAGCAAGTTACAAACCATTGCATATACGTAAACATTATTACTCTTAACTTTACTAATTTAACTTAAACGTACCTTTTGGAATTTCTTCAAGTAGCTAGCTTGCTAGTTAGTGGTCAACAGTTGTATTTTCGTTGAGAAGTCTCAGGTTACGGCGAACGGAAGTGAAGTTAACCTGCTACGCGGAAAGGCGGAAGTTAGATGACGTCATCGTGAAAAGGGCCTATTGTTTACTGCATGAACATGACAAAAAACACGTGATCAAAGGTCATGCAGTTTTTTGATTCCTTCAAGTGGCTGCAGTTGCTTTTCACCGCCATAGTGGGAGGCACTATTTGTAAACCAATCGTTAGGGCGTTTTTGTTTGACCCACACAAATGTGGCCAAAGACATGACTGAAACAGACCAACTTTTCCACGATTCTAAAGCTACAGGGGATACAAATTAAAGTGATATTTGAGAACTCTCTCTAACCAATTAGGCTAATTTTCACGTTATGTTTTCAGTTAGTGAATGTGTGATATTGGGGTATATAATTTCAATTCAGCATTTTTACAGAAATAGTTAAAAGAACAGTAGCAACTATGTTGACACTGGCATGTTGATCTGAGCCTTGCTGTAGGAAAACCACTACTGTGTCGGACTTTCGGTTATCGATAGATGCATCTACCACGAATTCACTCGCCGACTTTCGTCTACAGTCGGCTTCATTGATCGACACCATCAGTGGTATCCTTGGGAAATCCATACCCTAAACCCTAACCTTAACCCATACCCTAACCATTACCCTTTCCTAACCCTAACCGTAACCTTTTAAACGTCAACTTCAATGGAGTAGGGACGTCCCAAGGATCCCGGATAGCACGAACCCTGTTTGTTGATTCCATTGAGTAGGGTACGTTCAAACGTAATGTCGCAAAGACACGCTCTCTCTTACCGTACCGTAAATTGCTTACAAATGGGATATTTAAAATTGCAATTACATAAAGTTATGGATATGTTTTGATAAATGCAAATTAAATTAACTGAAGGAGAAAAATGTAATACAGCAACACCAAGAGACACGGAAGAGGTGATTTCACACAGGTGAATTCGTTCCCTTTTAAAGTGATATTTTTGTTAAATAATTACGATTTAATACTAATACAACAACACATGCCTGAGGGAACCTATGTAGAGGCAAATAGAAAAGCGAAAAAGACAGACTGTCACAAAATGTTTTGCTATATTCAAAACAACCCTCATACTGTACCTTTTATATGTAGGCCGTCATTGTAAATAAGAATTTGTTCTTAACTGACTTGCCTAGTTAAATAAAGGTTAAATAAAATAAAAAATATGACTGACAGAAGCTCTGGCCATAGCGAAGGATGCTCTACTGAGAACCATCCAATCATAGGACAAGAGGGGCGGAACAAGCTTTCATAAGCGGTTGGATTTGGGTTGTACCACAGCCACAAAGTCAAAATGGTCTATATCGTAAAAATTCATGAAAACAAAAATGTTATTTTGGTCTTAATTTAAGGTTAGGGTTAGGCATAAGGTTATCGGTGTGGTTAAGTTTAGTGTTAGGTTCAAAATCGGATTTTAAGAAGATAAATTGTAGAAATAGGCGGGGTTTAGCCATGATTATGACTTTGTCCCTGTGGTAACTAGTGACGACCGTGGATCCGGCATTACAGCGCCATAAACACTGAACAGATGTCCGCAGAAATGGTCTAAACATCCAGGAAGAGCGAACTGGTATTTTTGTGAGTTCACCATATGACGAACTAAAAGGTGAGAAATTGTTTCTCTTTTAGACACTGATGTTATGCATTTTCCTTGTCCTATGAACTTGGTCAGTCAGGTGAAGTGTATTGTCTGTGTGTCAGATAATACAGACACGATCATCATCATGTAACTTGAACCAGGATCTGAGCAGAAGGACAAATGCATAGTCTCCCCATCTGCCCAGATACTGGTTCACATGTAACTGAACTAGCTATAGACAGGGAAGGGAAGTCTTGTTTGACATATTTGTATTTTAATTTTATTTTTTACATTGTTTACAATAAGTCATTGTTTTCATTCTACACTTGTTGGCCAGAATGCTCTATCTATTATAGCTGATATTCCAATCTCTAAACACATCCCAATGTATTAATTCAGACAGTAGCCTACAGTATTTATTTTTAATTTTTTATTTTTTTTATTTCACCTTTATTTAACCAGGTAAACCAGTTGAGAACAAGTTCTCATTTACAACTGCGACCTGGCCAAGATAAAGCATAGCAGTGCGATAAAAACAAACACAGAGTTACATATGGGGTAAAACAAAACAAAGTCAAAAATACAACAGAAATACATATAATATACAGTGTGCAAATTTAGCAAGTTATGGAGGTAGGCAATAAAATAGGCTATAGTGCAAAATAATTACAATTAGTATTAGTATGCTAGGAACTTCTTAATAATATAATAATAATATGCCATTTAGCAGACGCTTTTATCCAAAGCGACTTACAGTCATGCGTGCATACATTTTTGTGTACAGGCGTTCTCTTAATTGCATATGCAGTGTATATACAGGCTGGGTCTACCCATGTACATCCTCCTTCGATAGCGAGCCATAACCTCATTAGACTGGGTCTGACTTCTTGAAGAGGAGTGTAGGTTTCTACATATCCCAGCTGGTGTGACTTGACATTCTTTGTCAGTCTGTCTGTCCCATTCCCCAGGCCTACTGTAATGGTTCCCAGCCAAGAAGAGTGTATTAACTGTGTTTTGAAGAGACAATTGTGAGAACAGCAGCATAAATACAAGTGGGCTCTTCTGACTCAACTTGTTTAGAATCCGTCTCCAGGTTGCCCCTGTATGAAACCCAATACATTCAAAAAACAAGTGTTTTTAAAGGCCCAGTACAGTCAAAAACAGATTTTCCTGTGTTTTGTATTTATTTCCACACAATGAGGTTGAAATAATACTGTGAAAGTGATGATAATGCCTTTTAGTGTAAGAGCTGTTTGAAAACACTGCCTGAAATTTCAGCCTGTTTATATATACAGTTGAAGTTGGAAGTTTACATACACCTTAGCCTAATACATTTAAACTTAGTTAGGGAGGGGGGGGGGGGGGGGTGTTGCGCAACTAAATATTAGTTAGGTGTCCTTAATGTTTTGTACACTCAGCGTATGTTGTTTTAAGTAACATTAATGAAAGCAACAGGATAAATATGTAGGGTAAACGGACCCATTAACCCTGCCTTAGTTAGGAGGGGGGGGGGGGGGGGGGGGGGGGTAAACGGACCCATTAACCCTGCCTTAGTTAGGGGGGGGGGGGTAAACGGACCCATTAACCCTGCCTTGTTTTCTTGGTGACTTGTCTAGGATCTATTCTGTTGCCCGGTTGGCTCTGTATTAACCTCCTAACCTTGTCTTCTAGGGGTCTGTCTGTCTGTCTGTCTGTCTGTCTGTCCACTGAACTCTCCTACCTTGTCTTCCAGGGGTCTGTGTGTCCACTCCCCCCTGAGGAGAATGAAGGGATTATTCCTGGTGGAGCCTCTGGTAGCCGTATATGCCTTTGCCAGTTTCCTGATCTACCCTCTGGTACAGCAGTATGTCTACAGGAGGCTATGGCAGGAGCTGACCAACACAACCTACCCTGTCTCTGACAACAGCTCACGCTGCGATCCCTCCAACACCAGCAGCCACCATGAGGTTAGTTACCGTAGAACCTAACCAACACAACCTACCCTGTCTCTGACAACAACCAACAGGTTAGTTACCGTAGAACCTAACCTATCCAGTGTTGCAGTCATTTCAGTTGCTGTAGTAGCTGACGTGTATAGTGTTTGAGTCATCCGCATACATAGACACACTGTCTTTACTCAAAGCCAGTGGCATGTCGTTAGTAAAGATTTTAAAAAGTAGGGGCCTAGACAGCTGCCCTGGGGAATTACAGATTCTACCTGGATTATGTTGGAGAGGCTTCCATTAAAGAACACTCTCTGTGTTCTGTTAGACAGGTAACTCTTTATCCACAATATAGCAGGGGGTGTAAAGCACATACGTTTTTTCAGCAGCAGACTATGATCGATAATGTCAAAAGCCGCACTGAAATCTAACAAAACAGCCCCCACAATTTTTTTATCATCAATTTCTCTCAGCCAATCATTAGTAATTTGTGTAAGTGCTGTGCTTGTTGAACGTCCTTCCCTATAAGCGTGCTGAAAGTCTGTTGTCAATTTGTTTACTGAAAAATAGCATTGTATCTGGTCAAACACCATTTTTCCCCAAACTTTACTAAGGGTTGGTAACAGGCTGATCAGTCGGCTATTTGAGCCAGTAAAGGGGGCTTTACTATTCTTAGGTAGTGGAATGACTTTTGCTTCCCTCCAGACCTGAGGGCACACACATTCTAGTAGGCTTAAATTGACAATATGGCAAATAGGAGTGGCAATATCATCCGCTATTATCCTCAGTAATTTGCCATTGAAGTTGTCAGACCCCGGTGCCTTGTCATTGTTGATAGACAACTATCATTGTTTCACCTCTTCCACACTCACTTTACGGAATTCAAAATTACAATTCATGTCTTACGTAATTTGGTCAGATACTTGGATGTGTAGTGTCAGCGTTTGTTGCTGGCATGTCATGCCTAAGTTTGCTAATCTTGCCAATTAAAAAATCATTAAAGTAGTTGGCAATATCAGTCGATTTTGTAATGAATGAGCCATCTGATTCAATGAATGATGGAGCTGAGTTTGCCTTTTTCCCCAAACCTTCATTGAAGGTGCTCCAAAGCTTTTTACTATCATTCTTTATGTCATTTGTCTTTGTTTCAAAGTATAGTTTCTTCTTCTTTTTATTCAGAGTAGTCACATGATTTCTCAATTTGCAACAATCGGTTGTGAAGCCAGACTTATTTGCCATTCCTTTTGCCTCATCCCTCTTAACCATACAATTTTTCAATTCCTCATCAATCCACGGGGATTTAACAGTTTTTAGGGTTATATAGGCCAGAAAAACTAGGTATAGGGTTATATACAGTGCCTTCGGAAAGTATTCAGACCCCTTTACTTTTTTCACATTTTGTTAGGTTACAGCCTTATTCTAAAATTGATTAAATTGTTGTTTTTTCCCCCTAATCAATCCACACACAATACCCCATAATGACAAAGCAAAAACAGGTTTTTATAAATTTACATAATTATTCAGACCCTTTACTTAGTACTTGGTTGAAGCACCTTTGACAGCGATTACAGCCTCGAGTCTTCTTGGGTATGACGCTACAAGCTTGGCACACCTGTATTTGGGGAGTTTCTCCCATTCTTCTCTGCAGATCCTCTCAAGCTCTGTCAGGTTGGATGGGGAGCGTTGCTGCACAACTATTTTCAGGTGACAGGTCTCTTCAGAGATGTTAGATCGGGTTCAAGTCCGGGCTCTGGCTGGGCCACTCAAGGACATTCAAAGACTTGTCCCGAAGCCACTCCTGCGTTGTCTTGGCTGTGTGCTTAGGGTTGTTGTCCTGTTGGAAGGTGAACCTTCGCCCCAGTCTGAGGTCCTGAGTGCTCTGGAGCAGGTTTTCATCAAGGATCTCTCTGTGCTCCGTTCATCTTTCCCTCGATCCTGACTAGTCTCCCTGTCCCTGCCGCTGAAAAACATCCCCACAGCATGATGCTGACACCACCATGCTTCACCGTAGGGATGGTGCCAGGTTTCCTCCAGATGTGGCATTCAGGCCAAGGAGTTCAATCTTGGTTTCATCATACCAGAGAATCTTGTTTCTCATGGTATGAGAGTCTATAGGTGCCTTTTGGCAAACTCCAAGCGGGCTGTCATGTGCCTTTTACTGAGGAGTGGCTTCCGTCTGGCCACGCTACCATAAAGGCCTGATTGGTGGAGTGCTGCAGAGAAGGTTGTCCTTCTGAAAGGTTCTCCCATCTCCACAGAAGAACTCTAGAGCTCTGTCAGAGTGACCATCAGGTCTTTGGTAACCTCCCTGATCAAGGCCCTTCTCCCCCGATTGCTCAGTTTGGCCGGGCGGCCAGCTCTAGGAAGAGTCTTGGAGGTTCCAAACTTCTTCAATTTAAAGAATGATGAAGGCCACTGTGTTCTTGGGAACCTTCAATGCTGCAGAAATTTTTTGGTACCCTTCCCCAGATCTGTGACTCGACAATATCCTATCTCGGAGCTCTACGGACGATTCCTTCGATCTCATGGCTTGGTTTTTGCTCTGACATGCACTGTCAACTGCGGGACCTTATATAGACGGGTGTGTGCCTTCCCAAATCATGTCCAATCGATTGAATTTACCACAGGTGGGCTCCAATGAAGTTGTAGAAACATCTCAAGGATGATCAATGGAACAGGATGCACCTGAGCTCAATTTCGAGTCTCATAGCAAAGGGTCTGAATACTTATGTAAATGAGGTATTCGTTTTTTATTTGTAATACATTTGCAGAAAATTCTAAAAACCTGTTTTCGCTTTTTCATTATGGGGTATTGTGTGTACATTACTGACGATTTTTATTTATTTAATCAATTTTAGAATAAGGCTGTAACGTAACAAAATAGTTGAGGGGTCTGAATACTTTCCTAATGCACTGTATGCCAGAAAAACTATATATAGAGTTCTATAGGCCCAAAAAACTATATAGGGTTATATAGTCCAGAAAAACTATTTATTGGGTTATATAGGCCTGCCCAAAAAAACTACACTCTGCTTCTCTCTCTCTCTCTCTCTCTCTCTCTCTCTCTCTCTCTCTCTCTCTCTCTCTCTCTCTCTCTCTCTCTCTCTCTCTCTCTCTCTCTCTCTCTCTCTCTCTCTCTGTGTCTCTCTCTCTCTGTGTCTGCCCCTCTCTCTCTCTCTGCCCCTCTCTCTCTCTCTCTCTCTCTGTCCCTCTCTGCCTCTCTCTCTCTCTCTCTCTCTCTCTCTGCCCCTCTCTCTCTCTCTGCCCCTCTCTCTCTCGGTGTCTGCATCTCTCTCTGTCCCTCTCTGCCTCTCTCTCTGTCCCTCTCTGCCTCTCTCTCTGTCCCTCTCTGCCTCTCTCTCTCTCTCTCTCTCTCTCTCTCTCTCTCTCTCTCTCTCTCTCTCTCTCTCTCTCTCTCTCTCTCTCTCTCTCTCTCTGTGTCTGCCCTCTCTCTCTCGCTCTCTGCCCCTCTCTCTCTCTCTCTGCCCCTCTCTGCCTCTCTCTCTCTCTCTCTCTCTCTCTCTCCATCTCTCTCTCTCTCTCTCTGCCCCTCTCTCTCTCTCTCTGTCCCTCTCTGCCTCTCTCTCTCTCTCTCTCTCTCTCTCTCTCCATCTCTCTCTCTCTCTCTCTCTCTCTGTGTCTGCCCCTCTCTCTCTCTCTCTCTGCCTCTCTCTCTCTCTCTCTCTCTCTCCTCTCTCTCTCTCTGCACCAAGCTTTTCTTCATGTTGTTTGTTATAGGAGGTCCAGAACGCGGCATCTCTTCTCTCTCTCCACCAAGCTCTTGTTCATGTTGTTGTTGTTTATGTTGTTGTTTACACCAGGAGGTCCAGAAGGCGGCGTCTCTCTTCTCCCTCTACACCGATCTCTTCTCCATGATCCCCTCCCTGGCCGCCACCCTCATCCTCGTCGCCTATAGCGACCAGCGCGGACGCAAGATCACCATCATCCTGCCTCTGATTGGCTCTCTGTTCTACACACTGTCCTTCCTGTCCGTCTCCTTCTTCGAGCTGGACCTCTACCTCCTCATCGTCGCCTCCTTCGTCAGCGCCCTGTTCGGGGGCTTGGGGACGTTCCTGGGGGGTTGTTTCTCCTACATCGCTGACCTGTGCGAGGACGGACAGGAGAAGACCCTGCGGATGGCCGTAGTGGACATGGTGATCGGCCTGTTGTCTGGAGTGGCCTCTCTCTCTACGGGCTACTTCCTCCGAGCAGCAGGCTTCAACTGGCCCTTCTTCACCTCGGCTCTGTTCCAGTGTGTCAACCTGGTCTACGCCGTCTTCATCCTGGAGGAGACGGTCCAACGACCTCCAGACGACCCCCTGGACGGCTCCCCGCGCCGCACCGCCATGCGTCAGCTGGCCTACGGGGTCTACCAGCTGTTTGCAGGGGCCAGCAGGAGGCGCAACGTCCTCCTGGTTCTCCTCCTGCTCCTCTTCTCCTCCTTCTCCTTCGCCAACATGGGCGGGCTCTCCTTGATCACGTTGTACGAGCTCAACCAGCCGCTGTGCTGGACCGAGATCCTGATTGGCTACGGCTCGGCGCTGTCCACCACGGTGTTCCTGACCAGCTTCGTGGGCGTGACGGTGTTCTCTCGCTGTGGCGTGCCCAACCTCATCATCATCCTCATAGGGATACTAAGTGTCATGGCGGGTATGACCATGGTGGCCTTCGCCAAGACCACGCTCATGATGTTCCTGGGTAAGGAATAAGGATGATTTTCAATGGTAACATGGTCCTGGGTAAGGAATAAGGATGATTTTCAATGGTAACATGGTCCTGGGTAAGGAATAAGGATGATTTTCAATGGTAACATGGTCCTGGGTAAGGAATAAGGATGATTTTCAATGGTAACATGGTCCTGGGTAAGGAATAAGGATGCTTTTCAATGGTAACATGGTCCTGGGTAAGGAATAAGGATGATTTTCAATGGTAACATGGTCCTGGGTAAGGAATAAGGATGATTTTCAATGGTAACATGGTCCTGGGTGGAGAAGGAGAACTTAGGTCTAGACCATGTGAGCCAGGGTTGGGGTCAATTCCATTTCAATTCAGGAAGTAAACTGAAATTCTGATTTTTGTCAATGCCAATACTTTTCAATGAGAAATATTAGGAATTGGAATTTCATTTGACATTTTACTGGAATTGACCCCAACCCTGATGTGAGCCAAGTATTGGCTAACTTATGCCTCGGGCCTGGAGTTATTCCTGAGCAGGATAACCTCTGGTGGTCAGGAACACCTCTGGGCCCCAGTTAGTCAGGTGGTCAGGAACACCTCAGGGCCCCAGTTAGTCAGGAACACCTCAGGGCCCCAGTTAGTCAGGTGGTCAGGAACACCTCAGGGCCCCAGTTAGTCAGGTGGTCAGGAACACCTCTGGGCCCCAGTTAGTCAGGTGGTCAGGAACACCTCAGGGCCCCAGTTAGTCAGGTGATCAGGAACACCTCAGGGCCCCAGTTAGTCAGGTGGTCAGGAACACCTCAGGGCCCCAGTTAATCTGGTCAGGTGGTCAGGAACACCTCAGGGCCCCAGTTAATCTGGTCAGGTGGTCAGGAACACCTCAGGGCCCCAGTTAGTCAGGTGGTCAGGAACACTTCTGGGTCTTAAGCTACTTCGTGTAGATCTGAAAGGATAAGTGTGAGCATAAAGGGCAAGTTGAATTTTTTACTAAAAGGCCATAAACAAACTATAACGTTTTATATGGTAGTATAAATGTAACCATATAGTTTTACTGTTGATGATGGCAAATTGCTGGTTTTACTGCAGTGAAGTCTATTCCAGTGACATGACTGGCGGGTCGTTCCATGTCATGACACCCACCATCTGTGATTGTTCTGAAATAGTTTCTGTATTTAGAAATTAGCATTCATACAACATTATTTTGTTGAAATATAATTTGAAGCTAATTTATTGCTCCCAAATTTGGCAAGTTTCATTTATAGAATTCATATAATATTCAATATATATAGTACCTAACATCCATTTTGGACCCAACTTTTTTCTAATAATGAGTAAGACATGAGGAATAAAAATGTTTTGTCACAAGCTACCCACAAACTGAGTATACAGTATCAGTTCTCTATTTCTGAGAAGTAGTATGGAGCTGCGGCTCGGAGTATTGTTTCTTCATGCTATGTAATGTATTCTCAGTGGGGTTTTTTTCCGCTGTTCAGAAAAATTAGTCATTGAAGTTGTTAGGTTTGTGTCCCTTCCTTCACCCTAATATTACCAGGTTCTGACTAGGGCTGTTACGGTGACCGTATTACCGCCACACCGTGACCGAAAGTCACGAGTCATGAAGGCAGTCAAATTCCATGTGACCGTTTAGTCATGGTAATTAGGCTTCTCCAAGCTCTGATGCTGCTGATGGTCATTAGTAGCCTACCAAACTTGCTAACTTCCTGGTACTCAGCACTCTATTGTCCCTCTAATCACTCTGACATCAATGCAAATGTTATCGAAAATCTAATCAAACACTTCATGAGAGCCCATGACCTCATGTTGCGCAACATTTCTATAGGCTATGCAATTGTGTAAGAAAACAGAGTGATGGCCTCTATTAAAAAGAGAAGGTTCCCATCAGCCTTCTATAGGCTAGGCCTACTATATTTATTTCTCAACTTTCCTAATATTAAGCACATTGCTTCTCTTTACAACAGGAGTGTAGCCTACCTGGCTGGCATGAAAATGAACCACGGGGAAAAGCGTCCTCCATCCGCTATTTAAGTGCATAGACGACATGTATTTTTTTCCCCGTTTCGAGACAGGTGCATTATAATGGTCCATTCTAAATCAAAACAAATTTCACACATTATTTAGTATATGTAAAGACAAGATTAAATCAAGAATAGTCTGATGGGTGACAATATTAGCCTATCACTTGTGAATGATGTATTATCACTTGTGAATGATGGTCAGCGTAAGGCAAGAAGCAATGCATACCTTTTTTTTGCGACTTTTTCTAATCATAGTCCCACACCTCATGTAGCCTGGCCCGTAGGCCTATATGTTTTGATAACGTTTGTATCACAACTAAAGTTGCCAAATAACTTCTTAAAATTAAGCACATTAATCCGCTTTACAACCGGTGTAGAGTCTATCTGGCATACATAGGCGGCGCCCGAGTTTCAAGTTTGGGGAAGATAATCTTCACCATAAAAATGCACCTTTATAATAATAATAATATGCCATTTAGCAGACGCTTTTATCCAAAGCGACTTACAGTCATCCAAATCGGATGTTAGGTACTATATTTATTGAACATTACATGAATCCTCTAAATTAAAGTGGCCAATTTCGATGCAATCAATTAGCTTGGAGACAAAATTATATTTCAACAAAATAATGTTGCAGGAATGCTAATCTTTTCAGTTTTTTAACAACAACAGAAACGATTTCAGAACAATCTGAGATGGTGGGTGTCAAAACCCTCTTTCTTGTGCTTTTTGAGGTGGAATGACCCTTGCTGTGTTCCGTACTGCTTTATTTGATTATGGCTGTAACCAGATAAAATGACAACAGACCATAATATTCAGGTCTTTATCTTGGCTCTTTTCCAAAAGGTGATAAACTAAAAAGGCAACTTAAAGTATTCAGACCCTTTAACTTTTTCCACATTTTGTTACATTTTAAAAATGATTAAATTGTTTTTTTCCCCCTCATCAATCTACACACAATACCCCATAATGACAAAGCAAAAACAGGTTTTTAGAAATGTTTGCAAATGGATAAAAAATAAAAAACAGAAATATCACATTTACATAAGTATTCAGACCCTTTACTCAGTACTTTGTTGAAGCACCTTTGGCAGCGATTACAGCCTCGAGTCTTCTTGGGTATAACACAACAAGCTTGGCACACGTGTATTTGGGGAGTTTCTCCCATTCTTCTCTGCAGATCCTCTCAAGCTCTGTCAGGTTGGATGGGGAGCGTCTCTGAACAGCTATTTTCAGGTCTCTCCAGAGATGTTAGATCGGGTTCAAGTCCGGGCTCTGGCTGGGCCACTCAAGGACATTCAGAGACTTGTCCTGAAGCCACTCCTGCGTTTTCTTGGCTGTGTGCTTAGAGTCATTGTCCTGTTGAAGGTGAATCTTCGCCCCAGTCTGAGGTCCTGAGCGCTCTGGAGCAGGTTTTCATCAAGGATCTCTCTGTACTTTGCTCTGTTCATCGTTCCCTCGATCCTGACTAGTCTCCCAGTCCCTGCCGCTGAAAAACATCCCCACGGCATGATCCATGCTTCACCGTAGGGATGGTGCCAGGTTTCCTCCAGACGTGACACTTGGCATTCAGGCCAAAGAGTTCAATCTTGGTTTCATCAGACCAGAGAAGCTCCTTTAGGTGCCTTTTGGAAAACTCCAAGTGGGCTGTCATGTGCCTTTTACTGAGGAGTGGCTTCCGTCTGGCCACTCTACCATAAAGGCCTGATTGGTGGAGTGCTGCAGAGATGGTTGTCCTTCTGGAAGGTTCTCCAATCTCCACAGAAGAACTCTGAAGCCATGTCAAAGTGACCATCAGGTTCTTGATCACCTCCCTGACCAAGGCCCTTCTCCCCCGATTGCTCAGTTTGGCCGGACGACCAGCTCTAGAAAGAATCTTGGTGGTTCCAAACTTCTTCCATTTAAGAATGATGGAGGCCACTGTGTTCTTGGGGACCTTCAATGCTGCAGACATTTTTTGGTACCCTTCCCCAGATCTGTGCCTCGACACAATCCTGTCTCGGAGCTCTACGGACAATTCCTTCGACCTCATGGCTTGGTTTTTGCTCTGACATGCACTGTCAACTGTGGGACCTTATATAGACAGGTGTGTGCCTTTCCAAATCATGTCCAATCAATTGAATTTACCACAGGTGGACTCCAATCAAGTTGTAGAAACATCTCAAGGATGATCAATGGAAACAGGATGCACCTGAGCTCAATTTTGAGTCTCATAGCAAAGGGTCAGAGTACTTATGTAAATAAGGTATTTCTGTTTTTAATTTTGTATAAATTTGCAAAACTTTCTAAAAACCTGTTTTCGAGTCGTCATTATGGGGTATTGTGTGTAGATTGATGAGGAAATGTCTTTATTTAATCCATTTTAGAATAAGGCTGTAACGTAACAAAATGTGGAAAAGTCAAGGGGTCTGAATACTTTCCGAATGCACTGTAACCTCTGTTCAGTTCAGTCTGCATGTCGATTGAGAACCCAGTCAATAATGTGATGTTCTCTCTCTCTCTCTCTCTCTCTCTCTCTCTCTCTCTCTCTCTCTCTCTCTCTCTCTCTCGTTCTCTCTCTCTCTCTTGCTCTCTCTCTCTCTTGCTCTCTCTCTCTCTCTCTCTCTCTCTCTCTCTCTCTCTCTCTCTCTCTCTCTCTCTCTGCCTCTCTCGCTGCCTCTCTCTCTTTCTCTCTCTGCCTCTCTCTCTCTCTGCCTCTCTCGCTGCCTCTCTCTCTCTGCCTCTCTCTCTCTGTCTCTCTGCCTCTCTGTCTCTCTGCCGCTGTCTCTCTCTCTGCCTCTCTGTCTCTCTGTCTCTCTCTCTTTCTCTCTCTCTTTCTCTCTCTCTCTGCCTCTCTCTCTGTTTATATTGTCTGTTTGTTCTTCTCAGTGAGGCTTCCAATGCTGCTGGCTATCATGCCGTTCCCCGTGCTGAGATCCATGATGTCAAAGATCGTATCAAAGACCGAGCAGGGTGAGGGTTTTGGACATCAAATAAAACACCATGTTATTTGTCACATGCGCCGAATACAATGAATACCGTGAAATGCTTACTTACAAGCCCTTAACCAACAATGCAGTTCAAGAAAGAGTTAAGAAAATATTTACTAAATAAACTAAAGTAAAAAATAAAAAGTAACACAAAACTTCATAACAATAACGAGGCTGTATACAGGGGGTACCGGTACAGAGTCAATGTGCGGGGGCACAGGTTATTTGAGGTAATTTGTACATGTAGGTAGGGTTAAAGTGACTATACATAGATAATAAACAGCGAGTAGGGGGGGGGGGGGGGTAGAAGCTGTTATTAATTGTTCAGCAGTCTTATCGCTTGGGGGTAGAAGCTGTTAAGGAGCCTTTTGGACCTAGACTTGCATGATAAGCTTAACTAGTAAACTTAATAACTAATGAGATCGGATCAAAGACCGAGCAGGGTGAGTGTTTAGTTTAACTAGTAAACTTAATAACTAATGTGTTTAAAAACACATAACAAAGCACATCATTAATATAATTATTGAGAATGACCCCATTAACATATTTATTTGGACTTCCATTGGGGTCCTCGTTGTAAGTGCTAGTATGGATATACTGGACCTGTAAGCGGGGCGTCAAACTCATCGCACGGAGGGCCCAATGTCTGTGGGTTTGTGGTTTTTCCCTTTCAGTTAAGACCTAGACAACCAGGTGAGGGGAGTTCCTTACTAATTAGTGACCTTAATTCATCAATCAAGTACAAGGGTGGAGCGAAAACCCGCTGACACTCGGCCCTCCGTGGAATGAGTTTGACGCATGTAAGCCATCCTAGCATTCCCAAGCAATGGTTTGTTTAAACAGAGGTTGTTAGACCAGAGAGGAGGGCCCTTGTCTGGTCAGAGGGCCCTTGTCTGGTCAGAGGGCCCTTGTCTGGTCAGAGGGCCCTTGTCTGGTCAGAGGGCCCTTGTCTGGTCAGAGGGCCCGTGTCTGGTCAGAGGGCCCTTGTCTGGTCAGAGGGCCCTTGTCTGGTCAGAGGGCCCTTGTCTGGTCAGAGGGCCCTTGTCTGGTCAGAGGGCCCGTGTCTGGTCAGAGGGCCCTTGTCTGGTCAGAGGGCCCGTGTCTGGTCAGAGGGCCCTTGTCTGGTCAGAGGGCCCTTGTCTGGTCAGAGGGCCCTTGTCTGGTCAGAGAGCCCGTGTCTGGTCAGAGGGCCCTTGTCTGGTCAGAGAGCCATGTCTGAAGGGCTCTTTTTCAAGCCTCCCTCTCCCACACGGACAAATAATAATAATATTTTATTTAACCTTTATTTAACTAGGCAAGTCAGTTAAGAAAACATTCTTATTTACAATGACGGCCTACCAAAAGACAAAAGGCCTCCTGCGGGGACGGGGGCTGGGATTAAAAAATAAATAAATACAGTGAGGGAAAAAAGTATTTGATCCCCTGCTGATTTTGTATGTTTGCCCACTGACAAAGACATGATCAGTCTATAATTTTAATGGTAGGTTTATTTGAACAGTGAGAGACAGAATAAAAAAAAAAATATCCAGAAAAACGCATGTCAAAAATGTTATAAATTGATTTGCATTTTAATGAGGGAAATAAGTATTTGACCCCCTCTCAATCAGAAAGATTTCTGGCTCCCAGGTGTCTTTTATACAGGTAACGAGCTGAGATTAGGAGCACACTCTTAAAGGGAGTGCTCCTAATCTCAGCTTGTTACCTGTATAAAAGACACCGTTCCACAGAAGCAATCAATCAATCAGATTCCAAACTCTCCACCATGGCCAAGACCAAAGAGCTCTCCAAGGATGTCAGGGACAAGATTGTAGACCTACACAAGGCAGGAATGGGCTACAAGACCATCGCCAAGCACCTTGGTGAGAAGGTGACAACAGTTGGTGCGATTATTCGCAAATGGAAGAAACACAAAATAACTGTCAATCTCCCTCGGCCTGGGGCTCCATGCAAGATCTCACCTCGTGGAGTTGCAATGATCATGAGAACGGTGAGGAATCAGCCCAGAACTTCACGGGAGGATCTTGTCAATGATCTCAAGGCAGCTGGGACCATTGTCACCAAGAAAACAATTGGTAACACACTACGCCGTGAAGGACTGAAATCCTGCAGCGCCCGCAAGGTCCCCCTGCTCAAGAAAGCACATATACAGGCCCGTCTGAAGTTTGCCAATGAACATCTGAATGATTCAGAGGAGAACTGGGTGAAAGTGTTGTGGTCAGATGAGACCAAAATCGAGCTCTTTGGCATCAACTCAACTCGCCGTGTTTGGAGGAGGAGGAATGCTGCCTATGATCCCAAGAACACCATCCCCACCGTCAAACATGGAGGTGGAAACATTATGCTTTGGGGGTGTTTTTCTGCTAAGGGGACAGGACAACTTCACTGCATCAAAGGGACGATGGACGGGGCCATGTACCGTCAAATCTTGGGTGAGAACCTCCTTCCCTCAGCCAGGGCATTGAAAATGGGTCGTGGATGGGTATTCCAGCATGACAATGACCCAAAACACACGGCCAAGGCAACAAAGGAGTGGCTCAAGAAGAGGCACATTAAGGTCCTGGAGTGGCCTAGCCAGTCTCCAGACCTTAATCCCATAGGAAATCTGTGGAGGGAGCTGAAGGTTTGAGTTGCCAAACGTCAGCCTCAAAACCTTAATGACTTGGAGAAGATCTGCAAAGAGTAGTGGGACAAAATCCCTCCTGAGATGTGTGCAAACCTGGTGGCCAACTACAATAAACGTCTGACCTCTGTGATTGCCAACAAGGGTTTTGCCATCAAGTACTAAGTCATGTTTTGCAGAGGGGTCAAATACTTATTTCCCTCATTAAAATGCAAATCAATTTATAACATTTTTGACATGCGTTTTTCTGGATTTTTTGTTGTTGTTATTCTGTCTCTCACAGTTCAAATAAACCTACCATTAAAATTATAGACTGATTATGTCTTTGTCAGTGGGCAAACGTACAAAATCAGCAGGGGATCAAATACTTTTTTCCCTCACTGTATAGGACCAAACACACATCACGACAAGAGAGACAACACAACACTACATAAAGAGAAATCTAAGACGACAACATAGCATGGCAGCAACACACAACAACACAACAACACAGCAAGGTAGCAACCCAACATGAAAACAACATGGCAGCAGCACAACATGGTAGCAACACAAGACATGGTACAAACATTATTGGGCACAGACAACAGCACAAAGGGCAAGAAGGTAGAGACAACAATACATCACGCGAAAGCAGCCACAACTGTCAGTAAGAGTGTCCATGATTGAGTCTTTGAATGAAGAGATGGAGATAAAACTGTCCAGTTTGAGGGTTCTTTGCAGCTCGTTCCTGTCGCTAGCTGCCGCGAACTGGAAAGAGGAGCGCCCCAGGGATGTGTGTGCTTTGGGGACCTTTAACAGAATGTGACTGGCAGAACGGGTGTTGTATGTGGAGGATGAGGTGACCAGTTTACAGAGGAGTATAGAGTGCAGTGATGTGTCCTATAAGGAGCATTGGTGGCAAATCTGATGGCCGAATGGTTTGCAAAAATCTCTGAAGCTGGAGACTCTTATCTCCCTCAATAACTTTAAGCATCAGTTGTCAGAGCACCTTACCGATCACTGCACCTGTACACAGCCCATCTGAAATTAGCCCACCCAACTACCTCATCCCTATATTGTTATTTATTTTGCTCTTTTGCACCCCAGTATCTCTATTTGCACATAATCTCTTGCACATCTAGCATTCCAGTGTTAATACTATTGTAATTATTCTGCACTATAGCCTATTTATTGCCTTACCTCCATAACTTGCTACATTTGCACACACTGTATATATATTTTCTGTTGTATTTTTGACTTTATGTTTTTTTACCCCATATGTAACTCTGTGTTGTTTTTATTGCACTGCTTTGCTTTATCTTGGCCAGGTCGCAGTTGTAAATGAGAACCTGTTCTCAACTGGTTTACCTGGTTAAATAAAGGTTAAATAAAAAAATAAAAATAAATGGTAAAGAACATCTAGCCGCTCGAGAGCACCCTTACCTGCCACTCTATGAATTTACATCTTCGTAATCTAGCATGGGTAATAATAATAATAATAATAATCCTCAGTGTATTTTATATTGTGCTTTTCATTACAAGTAGAATCTCAAAGTCGCTTTAAAAACAAACAAAAATTCAATTTTAACAAAACAAATGTAGGGATCTTGGGCGATGGTCTTCCACAGCTTTAGAGTGATAGGCAGTTCAGAAAGGTAGTACTGTAATATTGACAGAAGGGATCATACATGGTGCAGCCAGACAGGGAGGTAGACTTCTGAGAGACAGGACACGGAGCTCCTCATCCTCCTCTTCCTCCGTAGGTAGACTGGATCGTCCACTACTGAAGTGTGGCACCCACCTCCTCCTCCTCTTCCTCCGTAGGTAGACTGGATCGTCCACTACTGAAGTGTGGCACCCACCTGGGTGACGTTTTGGCGACTGTAAATGCATCAGTAATACCACCACACCTCAGCAGTGGTTCAGAAAAGCCTCCTACGAAGCAAGACTCTGCATCCCCTCACACCGCAGTCCACTTCCCTCTAGGAACTGGGCCAGAGGGCCAAAACCGATGCTGTTGATCTGGTGTTGCTGCGTCATTCAAATCATATTAGCAAGCAAGCTAGCTAGCTAGCCAAGCCAAATACAAACTGACGTGTCATAATCAGTCCTACAGTTTCGTAGGTCACCACCAGATATTACAGTTCATCTATCAACAAGTTATCAAAAACAAAGAAAGTTTATTCAAATATACAATTTAAAAAAAACAACACTTAAAAACAATAAAATATGTACAATATTTACAGAGCTCTCTGCCTAGGCTACCTCACGGCGCTATGGCAACCATGGAACTTGTGGCAATAATGTGGAAAGCAAGGCAACCATTATGACATGGTCCCAGACAACAGAGGAGATGTGCTCTGCTCCTTCTGTCTCACAACGTTAGGCTGAAGTATTTAAATGTAGGCCCATGTAGGGGTGATTTACCGATGTGGCAACGTTAGGCTGAAGTATTTAAATGTAGGGTGATATACCGATGTGGCAACGTTAGGCTGAAGTATTTAAATGTAGGGTGATATACCGATGTGGCTTTGAACTCATCTATCTGACAGTGCATTGTCTTCCTCTCTCTCTGTGTCTCTCTCTCGTGTGTGTGTGTGTTTGTGTTTGTGTGTGTGTGTGTGTGTGTGTGTGTGTGTGTGTGTGTAGGAGCGTTGTTTGCGTGCTTGGCTTGCCTGGACAGTGTGAGCAACAGTGTGGCAGTGGTTTTGTTCAGTAGTCTCTACGCTGCCACTGTAACCTGGTACCCTGGATTCTGCTTCCTGTTGTCTGCTGGACTCTGTGTCATCCCATTGGCCCTGCTAGGGTGAGTATTATATACTACTACTACCACTATACTAATATACCACCACTATACTGCTATACTACTACTATACTACCGCTATACTACCACTATACTACCATACTACCACTATACTACCGATATACTACCACTATACTACTATACTACCACTATACTGCTATACTACTACTATACTACCACTATACTACCGATATACTACCACTATACTACCACTATACTACCACTATACTACAACTATACTGCTATACTACGACTATACTACTGCTATACTACCACTATACTACTATACTACCACTATACTGCTATACTACTACTATACTATCGCTATACTACCACTATACTACTATACTACTACTATACTACCGATATGCTACCACTATACTACCACTATACTACTACTATACTACTACTATACTACTATTATGCTGTACTACCACTATACCACCACTATAATAATATACTACCACTATACTACTATAGTACTACTATTCTACCGCTATACTACCACTATACTACCACTATACTACCACTATACTACCACTATACTACCACTATACTACCACTATACTGCTAATGTGCTATACTACCACTATACTACAACTATACCACCACTATACTAATATACTACCACTATACTACTAGTATACTACTGTTATACTACCACTATAATACCACTATAATACCGCTATACTACCACTATACTACCACTATATCACCACTATAATAATATACTACCACTATACTACTAGTATACTACTGTTATACTACCACTATAATACCGCTATACTACCACTATACTACCACTATACCACCACTATAATAATATACTACCACTATACTACTAGTATACTACTGTTATACTACCATTATAATACCGCTATACTACCACTATACTACCACTATACCACCACTATACCACCACTATAATAATATACTAACACTATACTACTAGTATACTACTGTTATACTACTACTATACTACCACTATACTACCGCTATACTACTAATATGCTGCATCTATACTACCTCTATACTACCACTATACGACCACTGCTAATATGCTATACTACCGCTATACTAACACTATACTGCTAATATGCTATACTACCACTGTACTACCACTATACTACTAATATACTATACTACCGCTATACTACCGCTTCTACACAGTGTCATCCCCATGGCCCTGCCAGCGTGAGTATAAGTTGTGTGAAAATAAAATGAATATCAGGGTCGGGTTCAATTCCTCTTCAAGGGGATGGATTTTGAATTCAATATTGTCCATTTCTTATGAGGATTATTAAGTTGTTGGAATTTTAATTCACTTCATATGAACTTAAATAAAATGTGCCCCAACCCTTCTTAGTTGCTTTCTTAGTTTACCAACTGAGATACCTCTCCTATTGTCCAACTCCAGACTCCCTGTTAACTCTGTTCAGTAGGGTAAACTTCCATGATAAAATGTTACTCCCAGTCACTAGTCATGTGACTGAACAGTACCTTATCAGGTTCCAGCAACATTAGTGAACATACAGGTTTTGAGTTGACATGTGACCGATGAGTCACATGAATGAGGTGTTTTGATTTTCATCCAGACATGATATCTTACCTGACCCAGATATGGCTCTAATGTTATCTACTATTTACGGTTTGCATGCAGGCAGGAGGGGAGGTGTTCTGGTCCAGTTTGAACCTAGTGGGCTAATAATGGGAGTCTCAAGGAAAATAAATAATGGTCCGCTGTGTTAGAAAAATGCCAGAGCTCTTCTGTGTGGATTTACACTACCGGTCAATAGGTTTAGAACACCTAGACATTCAAGGGTTGTAGAATACATTGTAGAATAATAGTGAAGACATCAAAACTATGAAATAACACATATGGAATCATGTACTAACTAAAAATGTGTTAAACAAATCAAAATATATTTTATATTTGAGATTCTTCAAATAGCCACCCTTTGCCTTGATGACAGCTTTGCACACTCTTGGTATTCTCTCAACCAGCTTCATGAGGTAGTCACCTGGAATGCGTTTCAATTAAAAGGTGTGCCTTCTTAAAAGTTAATTTGTGGAATTTCTTTCCTTCTTAATGCGTTTGAGCCTATCAGTTGTGTTGTGACAAGGTAGGGGTGGTATACAGAAGATAGCCCTATTTGGTAAAAGACCAAGTCCATATTATGGCAAGAACAGCTCAAATAAGCAAAGAGAAACGACAGTCCATCATTACTTTAAGACATGAAGATCAGTCAATACGGAACATTTCAAGAACTTTGAAAGTTTCCTCAAGTGCAGTCGCAAAAACCGTCTCTGCTTGTCGCTCAGCATTACGGAGATTGATCGGGGGTAAGGACCTGCGATAGACTAGTGCTCTGTCAAAAGGGGTACATCAAGCTGCCTCAAGCTACAGAATCAGGGGATAGACTCCCTGCTCCTATTAGCTATTCCGGCTCACACAAGCCAAGGCAGTGGAGGCTGCTGATGGGAGGAAACCATGTGTTTTGATATCATTCCACTCCAGCCATCACCACGTTCCCGTCCTCCCCAATTAAGGTGCCAACAACCTCCATGTGGTGCAAGGCTACTTACTTCCTACTTACTCAAGGCTGAAAGCAGTTCCTGGTAGCTACTACCCTATGTTTAGCAGAGTTCCTGGTAGCTACTACCCTATGTTTAGCAGAGTTCCTGGTAGCTACTACCCTATGTTTAGCAGAGTTCCCGGTGGCTACTACCCTATGTTTAGCAGAGTTCCCAGTGGCTACTACCCTATGTTTAGCAGAGTTCCTGGTAGCTACTACCCTATGTTTAGCAGAGTTCCTGGTAGCTACTACCCTATGTTTAGCAGAGTTCCTGGTAGCTACTACCCTATGTTTAGCAGAGTTCCCGGTGGCTACTACCCTATGTTTAGCAGAGTTCCTGGTAGCTACTACCCTATGTTTAGCAGAGTTCCTGGTAGCTACTACCCTATGTTTAGCAGAGTTCCTGGTAGCTACTACCCTATGTTTAGCAGAGTTCCTGGTAGCTACTACCCTATGTTTAGCAGAGTTCCCGGTGGCTACTACCCTATGTTTAGCAGAGTTCCCGGTAGCTACTACCCTATGTTTAGCAGAGTTCCCGGTGGCTACTACCCTATGTTTAGCAGAGTTCCTGGTAGCTACTACCCTATGTTTAGCAGAGTTCCCGGTAGCTACTACCCTATGTTTAGCAGAGTTCCCGGTGGCTACTACCCTATGTTTAGCAGAGTTCCTGGTAGCTACTACCCTATGTTTAGCAGAGTTCCTGGTAGCTACTACCCTATGTTTAGCAGAGTTCCTGGTAGCTACTACCCTATGTTTAGCAGAGTTCCTGGTAGCTACTACCCTATGTTTAGCAGAGTTCCTGGTAGCTACTACCCTATGTTTAGCAGAGTTCCCGGTGGCTACTACCCTATGTTTAGCAGAGTTCCTGGTAGCTACTACCCTATGTTTAGCAGAGTTCCCGGTGGCTACTACCCTATGTTTAGCAGAGTTCCTGGTAGCTACTACCCTATGTTTAGCAGAGTTCCCGGTAGCTACTACCCTATGTTTAGCAGAGTTCCTGGTAGCTACTACCCTATGTTTAGCAGAGTTCCCGGTGGCTACTACCCTATGTTTAGCAGAGTTCCTGGTAGCTACTACCCTATGTTTAGCAGAGTTCCTGGTAGCTACTACCCTATGTTTAGCAGAGTTCCCGGTGGCTACTACCCTATGTTTAGCAGAGTTCCTGGTAGCTACTACCCTATGTTTAGCAGAGTTCCTGGTAGCTACTACCCTATGTTTAGCAGAGTTCCCGGTGGCTACTACCCTATGTTTAGCAGAGTTCCTGGTAGCTACTACCCTATGTTTAGCAGAGTTCCTGGTAGCTACTACCCTATGTTTAGCAGAGTTCCTGGTAGCTACTACCCTATGTTTAGCAGAGTTCCTGGTAGCTACTACCCTATGTTTAGCAGAGTTCCTGGTAGCTACTACCCTATGTTTAGCAGAGTTCCTGGTAGCTACTACCCTATGTTTAGCAGAGTTCCCGGTAGCTACTACCCTATGTTTAGCAGAGTTCCTGGTAGCTACTACCCTATGTTTAGCAGAGTTCCTGGTAGCTACTACCCTATGTTTAGCAGAGTTCCCGGTAGCTACTACCCTATGTTTAGCAGAGTTCCCGGTAGCTACTACCCTATGTTTAGCAGAGTTCCTGGTAGCTACTACCCTATGTTTAGCAGAGTTCCCGGTGGCTACTACCCTATGTTTAGCAGAGTTCCTGGTAGCTACTACCCTATGTTTAGCAGAGTTCCTGGTAGCTACTACCCTATGTTTAGCAGAGTTCCCGGTGGCTACTACCCTATGTTTAGCAGAGTTCCTGGTAGCTACTACCCTATGTTTAGCAGAGTTCCCGGTAGCTACTACCCTATGTTTAGCAGAGTTCCCGGTAGCTACTACCCTATGTTTAGCAGAGTTCCTGGTAGCTACTACCCTATGTTTAGCAGAGTTCCCGGTAGCTACTACCCTATGTTTAGCAGAGTTCCTGGTAGCTACTACCCTATGTTTAGCAGAGTTCCTGGTAGCTACTATCCTATGTTTAGCAGAGTTCCTGGTAGCTACTACCCTATGTTTAGCAGAGTTCCCGGTAGCTACTACCCTATGTTTAGCAGAGTTCCCGGTAGCTACTACCCTATGTTTAGCAGAGTTCCTGGTAGCTACTACCCTATGTTTAGCAGAGTTCCCGGTGGCTACTACCCTATGTTTAGCAGAGTTCCTGGTAGCTACTACCCTATGTTTAGCAGAGTTCCCGGTGGCTACTACCCTATGTTTAGCAGAGTTCCTGGTAGCTACTACCCTATGTTTAGCAGAGTTCCCGGTGGCTACTACCCTATGTTTAGCAGAGTTCCCGGTGGCTACTACCCTATGTTCCCGGTAGCTACTACCCTATGTTTAGCAGAGTTCCCGGTAGCTACTACCCTATGTTTAGCAGAGTTCCTGGTAGCTACTACCCTATGTTTAGCAGAGTTCCCGGTGGCTACTACCCTATGTTTAGCAGAGTTCCTGGTAGCTACTACCCTATGTTTAGCAGAGTTCCCGGTGGCTACTACCCTATGTTTAGCAGAGTTCCCGGTGGCTACTACCCTATGTTTAGCAGAGTTCCTGGTAGCTACTACCCTATGTTTAGCAGAGTTCCCGGTGGCTACTACCCTATGTTTAGCAGAGTTCCCGGTGGCTACTACCCTATGTTCCCGGTAGCTACTACCCTATGTTTAGCAGAGTTCCCGGTAGCTACTACCCTATGTTTAGCAGAGTTCCTGGTAGCTACTACCCTATGTTTAGCAGAGTTCCCGGTGGCTACTACCCTATGTTTAGCAGAGTTCCTGGTAGCTACTACCCTATGTTTAGCAGAGTTCCCGGTGGCTACTACCCTATGTTTAGCAGAGTTCCCGGTGGCTACTACCCTATGTTTAGCAGAGTTCCTGGTAGCTACTACCCTATGTTTAGCAGAGTTCCCGGTGGCTACTACCCTATGTTTAGCAGAGTTCCTGGTAGCTACTACCCTATGTTTAGCAGTAGAATCAGTCCAAATGAAGGAGGGAGGAAACGGGACGAGGGAGCTACTTGAGATGAGTCAGGCTAGATGAGGCGTAACACATGATCACTCCCTGGATGATGTGACCCAGTCAATCACATCAATACACAGACTCACTGACTCATCAGCTTTCGTTTACTTGTCAAGGACTGGCTCTGGTTGTTGTGAGTCTCCTTCCACAGGTGTTCCATTACACAGGTGTTCCACTATCCCCTCACTCTCCCCTAACTATCCTCTCACTACCCCTTCACTACCCCCTCACTATCCACTCACTACTCTTTCACTATGCCTTCACTATGCCCTCACTATCCCCTCACTACTCCTTCACTATGCCCTCACTATCCCCTCACTACTCCTTCACTATGCCCTCACTATCCCCTCACTATCCCCTCACTACTCCTTCACTATGCCCTCACTATCCCCTCACTACTCCTTCACTACTCCTTCACTATGCCCTCACTATCCCCTCACTACTCCTTCACTATGCCCTCACTATCCCCTCACTATCCCCTCACTACTCCTTCACTATGCCCTCACTATCCCCTCACTACTCCTTCACTATGTCCTCACTATCCCCTCACTACTCCTTCACTATCCCCTCACTATCCCCTCACTCTCCCTTCACTATCCCCTCACTATCCCCTCACTACTCCTTCACTATCCCCTCACTCTCCCCTTAATATGCCCTAGCTATCCCCTCACTATCCCCTCACTATGCCCTCACTATCCCCTCACTACTCCTTCACTATCCCCTCACTACTCCTTCACTACTCCTTCACTATGCCCTCACTATCCCCTCACTATGTCCTCACTATCCCCTCACTACTCCCTCACTCTCCCCTCACTACTCCCTCACTATCCCCTCACTATACCCTCACTATCCCCTCACTCTCCCCTCACTACTCCTTCACTATCCCCTCACTATCCCCTCACTATCCCCTCACTCTCCCCTCACTACTCCTTCACTATCCCCTCACTATCCCCTCACTATCCCCTCACTATCCCCTCACTCTCCCTTCACTATCCCCTCACTATCCCCTCACTACTCCTTCACTATCCCCTCACTATCCCCTCACTATCCCCTCACTACTCCTTCACTACCCCCTCACTCTCCCCTCACTATGCCCTCACTATCCCCTCACTCTCCCTTCACTATCCCCTCACTCTCCCTTCACTATGCCCTCACTATCCCCTCACTACTCCTTCACTATCCCCTCACTACTCCTTCACTACCCCCTCACTATGCCCTCACTATCCCCTCACTACTCCTTCACTATCCCCTCACTACTCCTTCACTATGCCCTCACTATCCCCTCACTATGTCCTCACTATCCCCTCACTACTCCCTCACTCTCCCCTCACTATCCCCTCACTACTCCCTCACTATCCCCTCACTATCCCCTCACTACTCCCTCACTCTCCCCTCACTATCCCCTCACTACTCCCTCACTATCCCCTCACTATCCCCTCACTATTCCTTCACTATCCCCTCACTACTCCTTCTCTACCCCCTCACTATGCCCTCACTATCCCCTCACTACTCCTTCACTATCCCCTCACTACTCCTTCACTACTCCTTCACTATGCCCTCACTATTCCCTCACTATGTCCTCACTATCCCCTCACTACTCCCTCACTCTCCCCTCACTATCCCCTCACTACTCCCTCACTATCCCCTCACTATACCCTCACTATCCCCTCACTCTCCCCTCACTACTCCTTCACTATCCCCTCACTACCCCCCCACTATCCCCTCACTCTCCCCTCACTACTCCTCACTATCCCCTCACTACTCCTTCACTATCCCCTCACTCTCCCCTCACTACTCCTTCACTCTCCCCTCACTATCCCCTCACTATCCCCTCACTATCCCCTCACTATCCCCTCACTATCCCCTCACTATCCCCTCACTACTCCTTCACTACCCCCTCACTATCCCCTCACTCTCCCCTCACTATCCCCTCACTATCCCCTCACTACTCCTTCACTAGCCCCTCACTATCCCCTCACCATCCCCTCACTATCCCCTCACTACTCCTTCACTACCCCCTCACTATCCCCTCACTCTCCCCTCACTATCCCCTCACTATCCCCTCACTATCCCCTCACTACTCCTTCACTACCCCCTCACTATCCCCTCACCATCCCCTCACTATCCCCTCACTATCCCCTCACTACTCCTTCACTACCCCCTCACTATCCCCTCACCATCCCCTCACTATCCCCTCACTATCCCCTCACTATCCCCTCACTATCCCCTCACTCTCATCTCACTATGCCCTCACTACTCCTTCACTCTCCCCTCACTCTCCCCTCACTATCCCCTCACTACTCTCTCACTATCCCCTCACTATACCCTCACTATCCCCTCACTCTCCCCTCACTACTCCTTCACTATCCCCTCACTATCCTCTCACTATGCCCTCACTATGCCCTCACTACTCCTTCACTCTCCCCTCACTATCCCCTCACTATCCCTTCACTATCCCCTCACCATCCCCTCACTATCCCCTCACTATCCCCTCACTCTCCCCTCACTACTCCTCACTATCCCCTCACTACTCCTTCACTATCCCCTCACTATCCCCTCACTCTCCCCTCACTACTCCTTCACTATCCCCTCACTATCCCCTCACTCTCCCCTCACTATCCCCTCACTATCCCCTCACACTCCTTCACTACCACCCCTCACTATCCCACTCACCAACCCCACACTATCCCCTCACTACCCCTCACTACACAACCCTACACCCCCTCACTATCCCCACCACACCCACTACCCCTCACTATCCCCTCACACCCCTCACTATCCCCTCACTACTCATCACTATCCCCTCACCATCCCCCACTACCCTCACTATCCCCTCACTACCTCACTACCCCCTCACTATCCCCTCACCATCCCCTCACTATCCCCTCACATCCCCCTCACTATCCCTCACAACCCCACCCTCACCTCATCCACAATCCCTCACCATCCCCTCACTATCCCCCTCACTATCCCCACACTACCCCCTCACTATCCCCTCACAACCCCACACATCCCCTCACTATCCCCTCACTACTCATTCACTATCCCCTCACCATCCCCTCACTACTCCTTCACTACCCCCTCACTATCCCCTCACCACCCCTCACTATCCCCACACTATCCCTCACTATCACCCTCACTATCCCCTCACTATCCCTCACTCACATCACACTATGCCTCACCTACTCCTCACTCTCCCCTCACTCTCCCCACACAACCCCCTCACTACTCACTCACTATCCCCTCACTATACCCACTCACTATCCCCTCACCTCTCCCCTCACTACTCCTTCACTATCCCCTCACTATCCTCTCACTATGCCTCACTATCCCTCACTACTCCTCACACTCCCACCACACATCCCCTCACTATCCCATCACTATCCCCCTCACCATCACCCTCACTATCCCCACACAATCCCCTCACACTCCCCCTCACAACTCCACACATCCCCTCACTACACCTTCACTAACCCCACACAATCCCCACACTCACCCCACACTACTCCTTCACAATCCCACTCACTATCCCCTCACTCTCCCCACACTATCCCCTCACTATCCCCTCACTACTCCCTCACTACCCCCACACTATCCCCTCACCATCCCACACTATCCCCACACATCCCCTCACCAACTCCTTCACTACCCCACACTACCCCACACTATCCCCTCACTATCCCCCTCACTAACCCCTCACTAACCCCTCACCTACTCATTCACAATCCCCACACCATCCCCACACTATCCCTTCACTATCCCCTCACTACTCCTTCACAACCCCCCCTCACTATCCCCTCACCATCCCCCACACTATCCCCACACATCCCCTCCTATCCCCACACTATCACCCACACTCACAACTCACTATCCCTCACTACTCCTTCACACTCCCCTCACTCACCCCCTCACTATCCCCTCACTACTCCCTCAAATCCCCACACTATACCCTCACTATCCCTCCACTCTCACCCTCACTACCCTTCACTATCCCCTCACTATCCCCTCACACTCCTCATCACTATGCCCTCACTACCCTACACTCTCCCCTCACTATCCCCTCACTATCCCCTCCACTATCCCTCACAATCCCCTCACCATCCCCTCACTATCCCCTCACTATCCCCTCACTCACCCTCACTACTCCTCACTATCCCCTCACTACTCCTTCACTATCCCCTCACTATCCCCTCACTCTCCCCTCACTACTCCTTCACTATCCCCTCACTATCCCCTCACTCTCCCCTCACTATCCCCTCACTATCCCCTCACTATCCCCTCACTCTCCCCTGACTATCCCCTCACTATCCCCTCACTATCCCCTCACTCTCCTCTCACTATGCCCTCACTATGCCCTCACTACTCCTTCACTCTCCCCTCACTATCCCCTCATTATCCCTTCACTATCCCCTCACCATCCCCTCACTATGCCCTCACTATCCCCTCACTACTCTTTCACTACCCCCTCACTATCCCCTCACTCTCCCCTCACTATCCCCTCACTATCCCCTCACTATCCCCTCACTACTCCTTCACTACCCCCTCACTATCCCCTCACCATCCCCTCACTATCCCCTCACTATCCCCTCACCATCCCCTCACTCTCCCCTCACTATCCCCTCACTATCCCCTCACTATCCCCTCACTATCCCCTCACTCTCCTCTCACTATGCCCTCACTATGCCCTCACTACTCCTTCACTCTCCCCTCACTATCCCCTCACTATCCCCTCACTATCCCTTCACTATCCCCTCACCATCCCCTCACTATGCCCTCACTATCCCCTCACTACTCCTTCACTACCCCCTCACTATCCCCTCACTATCCCCTCACTATCCCCTCACTACTCCTTTACTACCCCCTCACTATCCCCTCACCATCCCCTCACTATCCCCTCACTATCCCCTCACTCTCCCCTCACTACTCCTTCACTATCCCCTCACTATCCCCTCACTACTCCTTCACTATCCCCTCACTATCCCCTCACTATGTCCTCACTCTCCCCTCACTACTCCTTCACTATCCCCTCACCATCCCCTCACTATCCCCTCACTCTCCCCTCACTATCCCCTCACTATCCCCTCACTATCCCCTCACTACTCCTTCACTCTCCCCTCACTATCCCCTCACTCTCCCCTCACTATCCCCTCACTATCCCCTCACTACTCCTTCACTACCCCCTCACTATCCCCTCACCATCCCCTCACTATCCCCTCACTATCCCCTCACTACTCCTTCACTACCCCCTCACTATCCCCTCACCATCCCCTCACTATCCCCTCACTCTCCCCTCACTATCCCCTCACTATCCCCTCACTATCCCCTCACTATCCCCTCACTCTCCTCTCACTATGCCCTCACTACTCCTTCACTCTCCCCTCACTATCCCCTCACTATCCCCTCACTACTCCTTCACTACCCCCTCACTATCCCCTCACTCTCCCCTCACTCTCCCCTCACTATCCCCTCACCATCCCCTCACTCTCCCCTCACTATCCCCTCCATATCCCCTCCATATCCCCTCACTATCCCCTCACTATCCCCTCATTTCCTTATTAATTTTCTATTCTTGTCTTACTTTTTAACTCTGCATTGTTGGTTAAGGGCTTGTCAGGAAGCATTTCATGGTAAGGTCTACACCTGTTGTATTTGGCGCATGTGACAAATAAAATGTGATTTGATTTGTCTCTCTCTCTCTCTCTCTCTCTCTCTCTCTCTCTCTCTCTCTCTCTCTCTCTCTCTCTCTCTCTCTCTGTCTCTCTCTCTGTCTGTCTGTCTGTCTGTCTGTCTGTCTCTCTGTGTCCGTCCGTCCGTCCGTCCTCCAGGGGTGTGAGGCTGCTGGGAGTGGAAGAAGGTAAAGAGGCCAAGGAGGTGGAGGCCCTCATCCCAGGAGAGGAAGGTCTCGCTGGGGACGAGAACGACAATCCTCCCCTCACCTGAGACTGGAGGCTGGAGGCCGGATAGGGAAGACTGGAAACCCTGGTGCACTTTGTATTGTAGTCTCTTTTCTCTCTCTGTGTCAGGGTCTAAAGCCCTCGGAGAGATAGATTCCCTCAGGTGAACTGCTCTGCTATAAAGCCCTTTAGGAAATGTCCAATTCAGCACTTACGTCATCTACTCACCACCTTGGAAGCACTTTATCCTGTGTGGCTGCGCTGGGGTGGCTATAGTCTTAATTAATGCATTTCTAGGTCAAGAAAGAGTATACCGTTTTAGCAAAGGAAATTAAAGTTATGTTTCTAAAATGTCTTCAGTAGTATAATATAATAAGAGAAACAGGTTTCAAACATCCTCGACGATCAGAGCTCAGAACTGTTCCCTTCAAAAGGAAACTCTAAATGTGTGACAGGTAGCGGGCTCACCTTTTTAGTATGAAGCGGAAACATTTGAAAGGAAATACAATGTGTGAATATGTGCCATGTGTAACTATGTTTAAAAAAAAGTCTATGTTTTCAGGGCTATTCAACTCTTACACTACGAGGTCCTGATTCCTGCTGGTTTTCTGTTCTACCTGATAATTATTGCACCCACCTGGTGTCCCAGGTCTAAATCAGTCCCTGATTAGAGGGGGGGCTATGGGAGAAAAGCAGAGGAACTGGCTTCCAGGTCCAGAGTTGAGTTTGAGGGCCCTACTGTATATAGTGCACTACTTTTGACCTGAACCCTGTGGGCTCTGGTCAAAAGTAGTGCACTATATAGGGAATATGGTACCATTTAGGGCACACAAATATGTTTTGGTTTGGTTTGATTTTCCTAGCTCCTGTACTCGGGGTCATTTCTCCATAAACTTTTTTTGAATCACTGGTATGACCTCTAAAGGTTTTGTGTGAAATATGAAACATTGCTTCCATATGCACCTCACACAGCAATAACTATAGAACATGTGTCCAGAATTATATAGAGGATACATGAATAACTGATCATCCAATCACTCACTCATCATGGTGGAATAATAAGATCATCCTATCACTCATCATGGTGGAATAATAAGATCATCCTATCACTCATTATGGTGGAATAATAAGATCATCCTATCACTCATCATGGTGGAATAATAAGATCATCCTATCACTCATCATGGTGGAATAATAAGATCATCCTATCACTCATCATGGTGGAATAATAAGATCATCCTATCACTCATCATGGTGTAATAGTAAGATCATCCTATCACTCATCATGGTGGAATAATAAGATCATCCTATCACTCATCATGGTGGAATAATAAGATCATCCTATCACTCATCATGGTGGAATAATAAGATCATCCTATCACTCATCATGGTGGAATAATAAGACCATCCTATCACTCATTATGGTGGAATAATAAGATCATCCTATCACTCATCATGGTGGAATAATAATACCATCCTATCACTCATCATGGTGGAATAATAAGATCATCCTATCACTCATCATGGTGGAATAATAAGATCATCCTATCACTCATCATGGTGGAATAATAAGACCATCCTATCACTCATTATGGTGGAATAATAAGATCATCCTATCACTCATCATGGTGGAATAATAAGATCATCCTATCACTCATCATGGTGGAATAATAAGACCATCCTATCACTCATTATGGTGGAATAATAAGATCATCCTATCACTCATCATGGTGGAATAATAAGATCATCCTATCACTCATTATGGTGGAATAATAAGATCATCCTATCACTGATCATGGTGGAATAATAAGATCATCCTATCACTCATCATGGTGGAATAATAAGATCATCCTATCACTCATCATGGTGGAATAATAAGACCATCCTATCACTCATCATGGTGGAATAATAAGACCATCCTATCACTCATCATGGTGGAATAATAAGATCATCCAATCACTCACTCATCATGGTGGAATAATAAGATCATCCTATCACTCATTATGGTGGAATAATAAGATCATCCTATCACTCATCATGGTGGAATAATAAGATCATCCTATCACTCATTATGGTGGAATAATAAGATCATCCTATCACTCATCATGGTGGAATAATAAGATCATCCTATCACTCATCATGGTGGAATAATAAGATCATCCTATCACTCATCATGGTGGAATAATAAGATCATCCTATCACTCATCATGGTGGAATAATAAGATCATCCTATCACTCATCATGGTGGAATAATAAGATCATCCTATCACTCATCATGGTGGAATAATAAGATCATCCTATCACTCATCATGGTGGAATAATAAGATCATCCTATCACTCATCATGGTGGAATAATAAGATCATCCTATCACTCATCATGGTGGAATAATAAGATCATCCTATCACTCATCATGGTGGAATAATAAGATCATCCTATCACTCATCATGGTGGAATAATAAGATCATCCTATCACTCATCATGGTGGAATAATAAGATCATCCTATCACTGATCATGGTGGAATAATAAGATCATCCTATCACTGATCATGGTGGAATAATAAGATCATCCTATCACTCATCATGGTGGAATAATAAGATCATCCTATCACTCATCATGGTGGAATAATAAGATCATCCTATCACTCATCATGGTGGAATAATAAGATCATCCTATCACTGATCATGGTGGAATAATAAGACCATCCTATCACGCATCATGGTGGAATAATAAGATCATCCTATCACTGATCATGGTGGAATAATAAGACCATCCTATCACGCATCATGGTGTAATAGTACGTTTTGTTGTGATGTACAGGTTAAATAGTGCAGGCTAACCCATCCATATCAATGCAGAAGGGAAATTAGCTAATTGATTGTTGCATTTTAAGTACATGCAATTACTCAGATTCCTAGAACTCCTTGTGAAGTAAAAGTCAAATTGGTGAAAGGAATATTGGTCAGATATCTAACAAAGTGAAAGGAGTATTGGTCAGATATCTTAACAGAATATTGGTCAGATATCTAACAAAGTGAAAGGAGTATTGGTCAGATATCTTAACTGAATATTGGTCAGATATCTAACAAAGTGAAAGGAGTATTGGTCAGATATCTAACTAACAGAAAGTAATAGCAAACAGCAGTAGTCTGTGTACTAGGGAGTTTCAAGTGTCTATGCACTACTGTTAGCAGGTTTACGGTAGGCTAGTGTCTATGCACTACTGTTAGCAGGTTTACGGTAGGCTAGTGTCTATGCACTACTGTTAGCAGGTTTACGGTAGGCTAGCCTCCTCCTGCACAGATGGGTACTGTATGGGTATGCACTACTGTTAGCAGGTTTACGGTAGGCTAGCCTCCTTCTGCACAGATGGGTACTGTATGGGTATGCACTACTGTTAGCAGGTTTACGGTAGGCTAGCCTCCTTCTGCACAGATGGGTACTGTATGGGTCATACCGTGCGTTCCACCTACCCCCTTGTAACAACTTGGTACAAGCACTTTCTCAATGTTGCCTCACAGAAACACAACATGATAGACTTGTATAGGCGTTCAAGGAAACACACGTTCTGTCTGGCCTATGTAATGCATTCTGTCTGGACTATGTAATGACTTGTTAGCCTCCCCAGTGAGCCAAATTGGTTGAAAATACCAGTTTTGCTCACCATGCGGGTCCCAGATCTGTTTGTGCTCTTTCCAACTCCATTGCTGTCATTGTCAAGCCAAATAATGGCTTCGGCGTGACAGTGACTGACAAGGAGTTGGCATGATGGTACAAACAGATCTGTCTCTCAGGCTTATGACTCGATGTTGTTGAGTTAAACTGAACAGATCTGTCTCTCAGGCTTATGACTCGATGTTGTTGAGTTAAACTGAACAGATCTGTCTCTCAGGCTTTATGACTCGATGTTGTTGAGTTAAACTGAACAGATCTGTCTCTCAGGCTTTATGACTCGATGTTGTTGAGTTAAACTGAACAGATCTGTCTCTCAGGGCTTATGACTCGATGTTGTTGAGTTAAACTGAACAGATCTGTCTCTCAGGCTTATGACTCGATGTTGTTGAGTTAAACTGAACAGATCTGTCTCTCAGGCTTATGACTCGATGTTGTTGAGTTAAACTGAACAGATCTGTCTCTCAGGCTTTATGACTCGATGTTGTTGAGTTAAACTGAACAGATCTGTCTCTCAGGGCTTATGACTCGATGTTGTTGAGTTAAACTGAACAGATCTGTCTCTCAGGCTCATGACTCGATGTTGTTGAGTTAAACTTCACTGTTACACAGTAGTTTACCTCCATTTAAAGATTGATTAACCACAACGATCAATAACTGAGAAATGATCAACTGATCATGTGAAAACCAGCATAGTCAAATGGATACAAAGGACAGTATTGGGAAATACTTCTTTATGTACAAAATGTTAATTTGAGCCATTGCATGTGTGCTGTTTTTTTTTTAACAGTAACTTAAGAACGCCCCAAATGTTTTGTGTAACTGGAAGAAAGAATAAATAAATAAAAGTTTGATTAAACAATAAAGATGTGTCTACAACGTCTGACGGACTTTATGAAAGTGTACGTCTGTCATTTCTCTTCAGTTGTTTTCTGACAACTAAACATTGATGTGGCTGGATTGCAATATTTGCTTTCATGGGTTTTGCTTTTCTAGAAACCAGCGTGTAATGTCTATAGTACCACCAGGTGTCACTCTTGGTTTAGGATGTAGCCCCCACACAGCCAATACATTTTTACATTTACATTTTAGCCATTTAGCAGACGCTCTTATCCAGAGCGACTTACAGTTAGTGAGTGCATACATTTTCATACTGCCCCCCCCCCGTGGGAATCGAACCCACAACCCTGGCGTTGCAAACGCCATGCTCTACCAACTGAGCTACATCCCTGCCGGCCCTTCCCTCCCCTACCCTGGACGACGCTGGGCCAATTGTGCGCCGCCACATGGGTCTCCCGGTCGTGGCCGGCTACGACAGAGCCTGGATTACTGCCCAGTACCCACCTGATATAAGCCCTGGCCATATTTAGTCAGAGATACTCTATGTAATGACGAGATGGTCTTGTCTCTGCCTTAACAATGTGGATCGTTGTCCACAAACTCGGAAACGGCGAGCTCTCAAGTTCTTCCTTATTCCTCTTTTTGGATTGGTAGATACCCTTATTTGAATACTTCTTTGAATATTCGATTAGGGGTGTTGTCGTCAACCGCCTGAATTCTATAGCGAAGGTATTTCAAATTCATCGAGAAGGGAAGTGAGAACCAACTACAACTTCTTGGAGAGATTAAGTCAGTCGTTTTAATTAGAAGTCATTTAACAGCAAAGTCAGCTAAATATAGGTTGTCATTTTTTTTGTTGTCAATGTTATTTTTTCCAGAGGAAGTAGCTATTGTCGCTTGGTAACTGTCTGTTGTCAGAGAGGAAGAGTTGTTGACGAAAAATAACAATGTTAGCTAACTATATAGCTTATTCCCCAATGCACAATAAATAGTTGCTACTAGCAGTCAGTACAGCTGCTGTATGTCGGTGGGGTTGGACACGTTTTACACTAGCTACAAGTAAAAACATTAGGTCAGAAAGTTTCCATCCACCGGTTGATGGCTGTTGCTGTTTAGAGAGAACTCATGAATATGCACCGACCTTCTCGAATTTCAACAGGGACAACGCCGATATAACGTATTTTTTTTTTCCTTCTCAAAGTTACCAGGATGTCACATGCATCACACTTATTCAATCAAAAAAAAGTCTCATGTATCAAAATACCAATGCATTTTTTTTATCTTGATTAAATTCGACACTCTCATTGCCCCATATACAAAAACTCCTCACCTATTTCGTGTGGACAGATTTTGGGTGGAGTAAACCCTCTTGCTTCGCCTCTTCCTCTCTGATTTAGCCAAGAAATATACCAACAAACGGTGATGTCACTTCAAAAGTGTTAAGACTATATTTATTTGATTGAATTGGAGTTTTGATTTAATTTATGCTATCTAACTTAATAAAGAGAAACTCTATTACTTTATCAACTAAATAACATATCCTCACTCAGCCTAATTCCCTCAGTTTTAAAACATATTCTAACACTCCTGTCTACCCTCTCTGTGTTTATGGGTATGAAAGAGTTTCCGTGGTGCCTCTTATCTGACAGAGAGGGTTCCTGTTACCGTGGGAGAATCTCAAGACAGGATCGTGAGGAGTGTCTTTCCCTGACAGAACAGAGTATTGTCCAGTCAGAGGTCACAGAGGTCACAGAGGTCACAGAGGTCAATCTCCTTAACATTATTAGACACTCTTATGTTGTTACTACTGTGCAATCATGCAGTCCTCTTATACACACACACACACACACACCACACACCACACACACACCCTCATATCTGTACAACATAAATGTATGGTGTGGATTGACGACCTGATATCTTGGGGCTCCCGAGTGGCGCAGCGGTCTAAGGCACTGCATCTCAGTGCTTGAGGCGTCACTACAGACCCCCTGGTTCGATTCCAGGCTGTATCACAATCCGGCCGTGATTGGCCCGGGTTTGGCCGGGGTAGGCCGTCATTGTAAATAAGAATTTGTTCTTAACTGACTTGCCTAGTTAAATGTAGGGTCTATCTACTGTGGATTCCACTCTCTGACATCCAGGACCTCTATACCAGGTGGTGTCAGAGGAAGGCCTGAAAAATAGCCAAAGACTCCAGCCACCCAAGCCATAAACTGTTCACTCTCCTACCAAACGGTACCGGAGCATCGGCTAGTGGACCAACAGGCACCGAGACAGCTTCTACCCCCCAAGCCATATCACTGCTAAATAGCCATAAGACTTCTAAATATACTGAACAAAAATATAAACGCAACATTTTTACTGAGTTACAGTCCATATAAGGAAATCAGTCAATTGAAATAAATAAATTAGGCCCTAATCTATGGATTTCACATGACTGGGCAGGGGTGCAGCTATGGGTGGGCCTGGGAGGGCATAGGCCTCTTGGGAGCCAGGCCCAGCCAATCAGAATGAGTTTTTCCCCACAATAGGGCTTTATTACAGACAGAAATGCTCTTCAGTTTCATCAGCTGGCCAGGTGGCTGGTGTCAGACGATCCCGCAGGTGTAGAAGCCGGATGTGGAGGATCTGGACTGGCGTGGTTACACGTCTGTGGTTGTGAGGCCGGTTGGAAGAACTGCCAAATTCTCTAAAACGACATGGAGGTGGCTTATGGTAAAGAAATGAACAATACATTATCTGGCAACAGCTCTGATGGACATTCCTGCAGTCAACATGCCAATTGCACGCTCCTTCACATCTTGAGACATCTGTGGCATTGGGTTGTGTGACAAAACTACACATTTTAGACTGGCCTCTTATTGTCCCCAGCACAAGGTGCACCTGTGTAATGATCATGCTGTTTAATCAGCTTCTTGATATGCCACACCTGTCAGGTGGATGGATTATTTTGGCAAAGGAGAAATGCTCACTAACAGGAATGTAAACAAATGTGTGCACAAAATGTATCATATTGAAATGGACACTGTTTAAGCAGTGGTTTACCATCACCAAATGGACAGGCTGAACTCAACACCAACTATTGAGGGAGAGGAACCTAACAATGTGGTCCTCTGTAGCTCAGCTGGTAGAGCACGGCGCTTGTAACGCCAAGGTAGTGGGTTCGATCCCCGGGACCACCCATACACAAAAAAAATGTATGCACGCATGACTGTAAGTCGCTTTGGATAAAAGCGTCTGCTAAATGGCATATTATTATATACTGATACAGTGGGGGAAAAAAGTATTTAGTCAGCCACCAATTGTGCAAGTTCTCCCACTTAAAAAGATGAGAGAGGCCTGTAATTTTCATCATAGGTACACGTCAACTATGACAGACAAATTGAGGAAAAAAAATCCAGAAAATCACATTGTAGGATTTTTTATGAATTTATTTGCAAATTATGGTGGAAAATAAGTATTTGGTCACCTACAAACAAGCAAGATTTCTGGCTCTCACAGACCTGTAACTTCTTCTTTAAGAGGCTCCTCTGTCCTCCACTCGTTACCTGTATTAATGGCACCTGTTTGAACTTGTTATCAGTATAAAAGACACCTGTCCACAACCTCAAACAGTCACACTCCAAACTCCAGTATGGCCAAGACCAAAGAGCTGTCAAAGGACACCAGAAACAAAATTGTAGACCTGCACCAGGCTGGGAAGACTGAATCTGCAATAGGTAAGCAGCTTGGTTTGAAGAAATCAACTGTGGGAGCAATTATTAGGAAATGGAAGACATACAAGACCACTGATAATCTCCCTCGCAAGAACTCACCCCGTGGGGTCAAAATGATCACAAGAACAGTGAGCAAAAATCCCAGAACCACACGGGGGGACCTAGTGAATGACCTGCAGAGAGCTGGGACCAAAGTAACAAAGCCTACCATCAGTAACACACTACGCCGCCAGGGACTCAAATCCTGCAGTGCCAGACGTGTCCCCCTGCTTAAGCTAGTACATGTCCAGGCCCGTCTGAAGTTTGCTAGAGTGCATTTGGATGATCCAGAAGAGGATTGGGAGAATGTCATATGGTCAGATGAAACCAAAATAGAACGTTTTGGTAAAAACTCAACTTGTCGTGTTTGGAGGACAAAGAATGCTGAGTTGCATCCAAAGAACACCATACCTACTGTGAAGCATGGGGGTGGAAACATCATGCTTTGGGGCTGTTTTTCTGCAAAGGGACCAGGACGACTGATCCGTGTAAAGGAAAGAATGAATGGGACCATGTATCGTGAGATTTTGAGTGAAAACCTCCTTCCATCAGCAAGGGCATTGAAGATGAAACGTGGCTGGGTCTTTCAGCATGACAATGATCCCAAACACACCGCCCGGGCAACGAAGGAGTGGCTTCGTAAGAAGCATTTCAAGGTCCTGGAGTGGCCTAGCCAGTCTCCAGATCTCAACCCCATAGAAAATATTTGGAGGGAGTTGAAAGTCCGTGTTGCCCAGTGACAGCCCCAAAACATCACTGCTCTAGAGATCTGCATGGAGGAATGGGCCAAAATACCAGCAAAAGTGTGTGAAAACCTTGTGAAGACCTACAGAAAATGTTTGACCTGTGTCATTGCCAACAAAGGGTATATAACAAAGTATTGAGAAACTTTTGTTATTGACCAAATACTTATTTTCCACCATAATTTGCAAATAAATTCATTAAAAATCCTACAATGTGATTTTCTGGAGAAAAAAAATCTAATTTTGTCTGTCATAGTTGACGTGTACCTATGATGAAAATTACAGGCCTCTCTCATCTTTTTAAGTGGGAGAACTTGCACAATTGGTGGCTGACTAAATACTTTTTTTCCCCACTGTATATACAACGTCGTCATTATACAGGCCATTTGGACATGGTTCACTTACTTTGGCTTTGGAACTGACTTTCTATGATCATATCTGGCAAATGGACATAACATACTGATTTGGTACTTTCAAAACTTACATATGCCATTTGGACATTTCATATGACGTTTCATACGACATTTGGACATTATAGATATCATTTGTATATTTCATATGCCATTTGGACATTTCATATGACATTTGGACATGATGTATATCATTTGCATAAATCATATGCCATTTGGACATTTCATGTGCCATTTGGACATGGTTCTGTGACTTTTGGGTTCGGAACCCGACTTCCTATGATGTGGACACTTTGTCCATTTGCAGTATAATGTGTAACAAATGCAGTGTTATGGACATTCCATAGGCCTAATGGACAAACTCACATAAAATAAATCTATATCCATATGGTTCTTTAGTAATGTATAATTGTGACAAAATCGAAAAAAAATCGAAAAAGGGTCCAAATCGCACTTTTGACAAAGTTTATATAGTTGGTAATTTCACCCTCGAGATTTGACTTGGGTGTACATTTGCAATATGCTTTGTTACGGTTAAATGAGCTCTACACTTGGCATTTGCTGTATGCCATTTGCAATATGTTTTACACGATTTGCCGTCCATTTGAGTAAACATTTCATTTGGGTGTATGTTTCGCCCAATGCCAATATGTTGCCATAAATTTTTGTCCAAAAAAGGGGTAATTTCCCTTCCCAGAGACACCATGTCTAGACCAGCCATGGCATGACTGGAGACACATTTTTACATTTACATTTTAGTCATTTAGCAGATGCTCTTATCCAGAGCGACTTACAGTTAGTGAGTGCATACATTTTCATACTGGCCCCCCGTGGGAAACGAACCCACAAACCTGGCATTGCAAGCGCCATGCTCTACCAACTGAGCTACAGGGGACTACAAGACACCATGTCTAGACCGGCCAGGGCATGACCAGAGACACCATGTCTAGACCGGCCAGGGCATGACCAGAGACACCATGTCTAGACCGGCCAGGGCATGACCAGAGACACCGTGTCTAGACCGGCCAGGGCATGACCAGAGACACCATGTCTAGACCGGCCAGGGCATGACCAGAGACACCGTGTCTAGACCGGCCAGGGCATGACCAGAGACACCATGTCTAGACCGGCCAGGGCATGACCAGAGACACCATGTCTAGACCGGCCAGGGCATGACCTGAGACACCATGTCTAGACCGGCCAGGGCATGACCTGAGACACCATGTCTAGACCGGGCATGACCAGAGACACCATGTCTAGACCGGCCAGGGCATGACCAGAGACACCATGTCTAGACCGACCAGGGCATGACCAGAGACACCATGTCTAGACCGACCAGGGCATGACCAGAGACACCATGTCTAGACCGGCCACGGCATGACCAGAGATGACCAGAGACACCATGCATTGTGGTTTGGTTTGATGTCTGAACTGAACTGGGATGTGCAGGAGAGGCAGCTCCCATCAGAACAATGTTTATTTTACATGCAGTCCCTCTCTCCTCTCCTCTCCTCTCCTCTCCTCTCCTCTCCTCTCCTCTCCTCTCCTCTCCTCTCCTCTCCTCTCCTCTCCTCTCCTCTCCTCTCCTCTCCTCTCCTCTCCTCTCCTCTCATCTCCTCCCTCTCTCCCCTCTCCTCTTTTCCTCCTCTCCTCCCTCTCTCCCATCCCCTTCTCTCCTCTCCTCTCTCCTCTCCTCCGTCTCTCCTCTCCTCCCTCTCTCCTCCTTTCCTGTCGCCTCTCCCCTTCTCTCCTCTCCTCCCTCTCTCCTCTCCTCTCTCCACTCCTCTCCTCTCCTCATCTCTCCTCCCTCTCCTCTCCTCTTCCCTCTTCTCCTCCCTCTCTCCTCTCCCCTCCCCTTCTCTCCTCCCTCTGTCCTCTCCTCCCTTTCTCTCTCCTCTCCCCTCCTCTCCTCCCTCTCTCCTCTCCTCTCCTCCCTCTCTCCTCTCCCCTCCCCTCCTCTCCTCCCTCTCTCCTCTCCTCTCCTCCCTCTCTCCTCTCCCCTCCCCTCCCCTCTCCTCCCTCTCTCCTCTCCCCTCCCCTCCTCTCCTCCCTCTCTCCTCTCATTCCGCTCTCCTCTCCTCCCTCTCTCCTCTCCTCCCTCTCTCCTCTCCCCTCCCCTCCCCTCCTCTCCTCCCTCTCTCCTCTCATTCCTCTCTCCTCTCCCCTCCCCTCCTCTCCTCCCTCTCTCCTCTCCTCCCTCTCTCCTCTCATTCCTCTCTCCTCTCCCCTCCCCTCCTCTCCTCCCCTCTCCTCTCCTTCAGTGTTGGTTTTGAGTGCTATAGAAAGGCCATGGGTATGGATAAACATTGACTTATTGTGTGCTTGTTTTCTTTTCCCTAGACATGGATGCCATGCCAGTTTTGGATTGGCAAGATGTATGGGAAACCAACCAACTGTGTGCAGATCTTTCTCTATGGAAAGCTATCCGTTAGTCTGCTCTTTCTACCGTGTGTAAAACCAGCCATAGACCCACGTCTCTTCTCTTCTCTCATCACTATAAAGACTCTCAGGCTCCAGTCAATCTGATCAACACTGAGGTTACAGGAGGTTACACTGAGGTTACAGGAGGTTACACTGAGGTTACACTGAGGTTACAGGAGGTTACACTGAGGTTACAGGAGGTTACACTGAGGTTACAGGAGATGACGCTATGGTTACAGGAGGTTACACTGAGGTTACAGGAGGTTACACTGAGGTTACAGGAGGTTACACTGAGGTCACATGAGGTTACACTGAGGTTACAGGAGGTTACACTGAGGTTACAGGAGATGATACTATGGTTACAGAACACTAGATGGCGACGAGAGACAAGGTATACATCCAAACTGGCCACCTATTCCCTATGTAGTGCACTACCAGAACCATTGCATTACATCAAGGAAATCAACATGATGGTGATGAGATCAGTATTCATAGCTGAGTTACTGAGTTAGATTATGGTTATGGGGATGAGATCAGGATTAATTCATAGCTGAGTTACTGAGTAAGATGGTGTTATGGTGATGAGATTAGGATTCATTCATAGCTGAGTTACTGAGTTAGATGATTGATACATTTTATTTGTCAGTTAAAAAGAAAATACATATATACACAGTACAAAGATTTGTTAAATTGTTAAAGTCAGGGACTTATTTCCATTGTGGTCCGTGATGTAAGGTCACTACTAGGGTTGGGCGATATTACGATAGCATCGTCGATGACGACGACATCGTGACGTGACAGACGATGATTTCGCGTATTTGAACTTGACTGGCGCCGCACAGGAAAAAAACAGAGTCTCGCAGTGCACAGCAGGGCAGCATGCAAGTGACATTCCGAGTAATTAGCCTATTTCTATTTGCTATAGCCTATTTCAATAAATATGTTATATAGTCTACGGAACGCAAGAGGGTAATGTAGGCCAGACAGAGCGGAGAATTCCACCAAAGCAGCTCAAAATGTCCAGTCAGAATATATTGTTTCTCTCTCTGTGGGATACATTAGGCTATATAGCTAAACCTTTTATTACATGTTTTATAACAGACGCTATCATGTGTCTAGCTGTTTAATAAAGGTAGCCAATGTTCCCTTGTCCCTCCAGTCGACAGCCTATGGATACGACTGAAGGCTACGCTTCATCGTTTTATGCATGGCTTTCTCCAGATCAAGCAATGAATGTAACAGAGTTCCATCTCAAAAAGCCTAAAAACGTAAGGTAGCCAGAATGACAAGTATAAGCTTAATAAATAAATGAATTATCCATGCGGGCTGGGAAAATCCCTCCATGCGAGGTTTAAAACCAAATGGCCAATAACCTATCCTCCTACTTGGCCTATCATAAAAGCTTTTTAGACAAGCTAAAGTTATGAATGGTGGCTTATTTCCCGAATATTCTAGCCTACGAAGAAGGTGTTGTCCTAAAGTTGTGGCTTTCAAAAGTAACAAGAATGGAAGTCTATAGCCTAAGACTAGGCATGGGCTATTCTCAATTACAGCTTTCTGAGAGATGGAACAAGCAATATTATTTATTTTTCTATTATTTTATGAGGCAAATAAAGCAATTATTATCCAGTTGTGAAGACAGTAGACTGCTTCTATCCAGCAGGGATGCTAAAAACGCTTCGGCTCACTCTTGCCAGTCGGGACAGGGATGAGGAGTTGTCTTTCCAAAAGGTGATCATGTCCTCCTCTGCGTTTCTTCTCATGGCCATCGGGTACTCTTCTAGAAAGAACCGCTGCTGCTGAATGAGGTAGGAGCTGAACATGCGAGGACTTTTATTTTTAAAATATATTTTTTGTACTTTTTACCCCCTTTTTCTCCCCAATTTCATGGTATCCAATTGGTAGTTACTGTCTTGTCTCATCGCTGCAACTCCCGTACAGACTCAAGAGAGGCGAAGGTCGAGAGCCATGCATCCTCCGAAACACGACCCTGCCAAGCCGCACTGCTTCTTGACACACACTGCTCGCTTAACCTGGAAGCCAGCCGCACCAACGTGTCGGAGGAAACACCGTGCAACTGGCGACATGAGTCAGCGTGCATGCGCCCGGCCCGCCACAAGGAGTCGCTAGAGCGCGACATGGGACATGGACATCCCGGCCGGCCAAACCCTCCCCTAACCTGGACGACGCTGAGCCAATTGTACGCCGCCTCATGGGTCTCCCGGTCGCGGCCGGCTGCGACACAGCCCGGGACTGAACCCGGGTGTGTAGTGATGCCTCTAGCACCGCGATGCAGTGCCTTAGACCGCTGCGCCGCTCGGGAGGCCACATGCGAGGTCTTTTGGGCACTTCGTTCTGCTCAGGGGCAGGGTTAGGTGCGTTGATAGCCTCGGTTTCCTTCACGAGGAGGTAGCGTATCTCTCCAAAGCTGATTACGCACCAGCTCATCCCTTATCGCCCACTCAGTTTTAAACCTGGGGTTCAGGCCGGCGGCTAGGACAAGATGTTCATCATTATAGGACCGCCTGTACCGAGTGGAGACCTTATCTGATAGTGTTTCTGCAAATGCAGCAAAAACGACGACGGGCTGAGACACTGTAGTCAACAGTTTCTTTATTTCTGACACGGCAGGGAGAACCATGCCCAGGTTGAGGTCAGTTAGTCGTGTCAGCACCTCCACCAGGACCTGTAGCCGACTCACTTCTCTTAGGGTGAGTTTTGCATCATTGGAGGTAGACTTTCAGTTTGTTTTGCCACAATGGGTCTCTTTCGAACATCTTCAACACAGACTCAATGATGCGCAATTGGCTGTTCCATCTTGTCATGCAGTCTGTTGTGGGGTGCACTCCCATTCTGTCACTTTCCTCTGTGTTCAATGTACTCTTCCTAACACTTTTCACAAGTTTCCCCACTTTCTGAATCAGTCCACTAACCCCATCATGCATGTTAATGGCAGCCTTTATTGCGAGCTGGAGCATGTGAATTGGGTACTGTAAATGGAGATTTGACTCTGAAGTACTGGTTTACCATCATGTCCACGTTGTTGGCTATATGGTCAGTTTGAAACTGTGAGAGTGCAGGTGGTCAGTTTTAAACTGTGAGACTGCAGGTGATCAGTTTGAAACTGTGAGATCGCAGGTGGTCAGTTTTGAACTGTGAGATCGCAGGTGGTCAGTTTTGAACTGTGAGATCGCAGGTGGTCAGTTTTGAACTGTGAGATCGCAGGTGGTCAGTTTTGAACTGTGAGATCGCAGGTGGTCAGTTTTGAACTGTGAGAGCTTAGGTGGTCAGTTTTGAAATGGTGAGAGCTTAGGTGGTCAGTTTTGAACTGTGAGATCGCAGGTGGTCAGTTTTGAACTGTGAGAGCTTAGGTGGTCAGTTTGAAACTGTGAGAGTGCAGGTGGTCAGTTTTGAACTGTGAGCTCGCAGGTGGTCAGTTTGAAACTGTGAGAGAGCAGGTGGTCAGTTTTGAACTGTGAGATTGCAGGTGGTCAGTTTTGAACTGTGAGATTGCAGGTGGTCAGTTTTGAACTGTGAGATTGCAGGTGGTCAGTTTTGAACTGTGAGAGCTTAGGTGGTCAGTTTGAAACTGTGAGAGTACAGGTGGTCAGTTTGGAACTGTGAGATCACAGGTGGTCAGTTTTGAACTGTGAGAGCGCAGGTGGTCATTTTTGAACTGTGAGATTGCAGGTGGTCAGTTTTGAACGGTGAGAGCGCAGGTGGTCAGTTTTGAACTATGAGATGGCAGGTGGTCATTTTTTAACTGTGAGATCGCAGGTGGTCAGTTTGAAACTGTGAGAGCGCAGGTGGGGCGCCCTCCTCCTCCATGTCGGTTGCCTCATCTTCCTCATCATTGGTCTCCTCAAAACCAGTTAGGTTGAAGGCCATGACAATGTTGCTGTCAGTCACCACTTGTGTTACGTTGATATTTCTGCTAAATGGCCTCTGCTGTGTAGTGTCCTTGTATGTGCTCGCAGCTCAACAACACCATGTGGCCTTTATATTTTCCGTCAATGAAACTGGCGACAATCCCCCTTAGGAAACTGTGTCCCCTTCTGCTGGTCCAAATGTCAGTTGACACAACGAAAACATCACCTAGTAGCAATAGGTATCTCAGCTTGGCTTCCATTTCTTGGAGGGCATGAGGCGCGAGGGTGTCTCGGACCCGTACTAGAGCAGTTCTCCCTTAGTTAGGGGCTCATAGTCCAGGTAAACCATTTTTAAAGAAAGCTTCATCCAATTGCTTATTTCTCTCCCACTGCTGGGGCTTTATGTGATCTTGGAATGTGTTGCTGCTGCGTCTCCTTCTCTATAAATACAACATGTAAAGCTCAATTAGCCTAACGATAGCCTACCTTAAATTAGCACCAAATTAATCCTAGACAAAGTCAAGGATATAAGGGCTAACCAGACATGTAACCTGTTTAATATAGGTCTAACCAGACATGTAACCTGTTTAATATAGGTCTAACCAGACATGTAACCTGTTTAATATAGGTCTAACCAGACATGTAACCTGTTTAATATAGGTCTAACCAGACATGTAACCTGTTTAATACAGGTCTAACCAGACCTGTAACCTGTTTAATATAGAAATACCTTATTTACATAAGTATTCAGACCCTTTGCTATGAGACTCGAAATTGAGATCAGGTGCATCCTGTTTCCATCGATCATCCTTGAGATGTTTCTACAACTTGATTGGAGTCCACCTGTGGTAAATTCAATTGATTGGACAAGATTTGGAAAGGCACACACCTGTCTATATAAGGTCCCACAGTTGATAGTGCATGTCAGAGCAAAAACCAAGCCATGTGGTTGAAGGAATTGTCCGTAGAGCTCCGAGACAGGATTGTGTTGAGGCACAGATCTGGGGAAGGATACCAAAACATTTCTGCAGCATTGAAGGTCCTCAAGAACACAGTGGCCTCCATTATTCTTAAATGGAAGAAGTTTGGAACCACCAAGACTCTTCCTAGAGCTGTCCGCCCGTCCAAACTGAACAATTGGGGGAGAAGGGCCTTGGTCAGGGAGGTGACCAATAACCTGATGGTCACTCTGACAGAGCTCCAGAGTTCCTCTGTGGAGATGGGAGAACCTTCCAGAAGGACAACCATCTCTGCAGCACTCCACCAATCAGGCCTTTATGGTAGAGTGGCCAGACGCAAGCCAATCCTCAGTAAAAGGCACATGACAGCCCGCTTGGAGTTTGGGTAAAGGGTCTGAATAGTTATGTAAATGTGATATTTCCGTTTTTTATTTTTGATAAATGTGCAAAAATTGATAAAAACCTGTTTTTGCCACTGTGTTGTTGGGGACCTTCAATGCTGCAGAAATATTTTGGTACCCTTCCCCAGATCTGTGCCTCGACACAATCCTGTCTCGGAGCTCTACGGACAATTCCTTCGACCTCATGGCTTGGTTTTTTCTCTGACACGCACTGTCAACTGTGGGACCTTATATAGACAGCTGTGTGCCTTTCCAAATCATGTCCAATCAATTGAATTGACCACAGGTGGACTCCAATCAAGTTGTAGAAACATCTCAAGGATATCAATGGAAACAGGATGCACCTGAGCTCAATTTTGAGTCTCATAACAAAGGGTCTGAATACTTATGTAAATAAGGTATTTCAGTTTTTTATTTTTAATACATTTACAAAAAATTCTAAAAACCTGTTTTCACTTTGTCATTATAGGGTTTTGTGTCTAGATTAATGAGGGGGGGAAAAGTATCTAATCAATTTTAGAATAAGGCTGTAACGTAACAAAATGTGGAAAAAGTCAAGGGGTCTGAATACTTTCCGAATGCACTGTATGCCAGGCCTATTGGGCCAAAATCAATGATAGCCTATTGTATAGATAATAGAACTAAAATGAACAAAACCTGTAAGAGATCTGATTTTTAGTTTATAAATACTTTGCTACAATGACACTTAGCTATCTACCCAGCTCGTTCCTTTCTGTTAGCATGTGCACGTACTAAGTACACCATCATGCTTTCAGGATACGTGTCTTTTTAGATTCCACAATTATTCTTTAGTTGTGGACATTACATCACCACACTTCCTCTCTTGTTCTTGGTCCTCATCTTTGTAAGTCACATTGATTTAGCACCTGTGTGTTTTATCAGTTTCTTTATGAAAATATTTATTGAACTCCATGACAGTAGCTAAAGCAAAGGGCTGTAGCAGCACACAAGTAGACTACAAATGCATGCTGGGCCGGGCATGCTCTGAGCTCGTGAAGTGAGCGATACTGGAGTGAAATTGTAGTGGGCGAGAAGGCCGACGCTCCAGCCTTTGGGAGAAGGCTGACGCTCCAGCCTTTGGGAAACCCGCTCCGCGCTCCATCAAATTGGGCACGCTCCGCTCCTCGCTCCGCACCTCGCTCCGCTCACATACACTGGTTGGGATTGAGCCTTAGAAAAGAGTTGCCATTGCCTGCACATAGCCACTGCCCAGAATTTCAACAACATTATCTTTCGTCATGATTTGTCCAGTTGCATTTGATTTTGAACATAGTTTTAGCCAGTTTTAATTAATTAATTAATTGTTTTAAAGTGTGTGTGTGGGGGGGAGTTGCCAATAGGGGCGATATCACCATTTTTTGTGGGTACATAATCACAATAGGACAAAGGCTGACATCGCCCAACCCTAGTCAGTAGAGTGATGTCATCACTACTCATGACGACCGTTGAGGTTATAGACTCACAGAGCAGTAGAGTGAGGTCATCACTACTCATGACGACCGTTGAGGTTATAGACTCACAGAGCAGTAGAGTGAGGTCATCACTACTCATGACGACCATTGAGGTTATAGACTCACAGAGCCGTAGAGTGAGGTCATCACTACTCATGACGACCGTTGAGGTTACAGCAGAGTAACAGATCTCTAGATGACTAGGTTTAGTGTAGTCACTGTGTCTAGAGGCAGGGCAGGGGAGGAGGAAAGATTGGGGAGGGAGTGAAGGGGGGGGGGTCGGGGTGGAGGTTGGAGAGAAGGAGTGAGTTGAGGTCGGGAGGAGGGGGAGGTTATTTGCGGATAATGGAGGAGGGGTCTTGCGAGGGGGTCTTGTGGTTCTTGGGGTTTAGTGAGGAGTATGTCGGAGGAGAGTTGAGAGAGAATGGGGCGGGGATGGTGGTTTGGGTGTGGTCGATAGTTGTGGTGAGATAGTTGGAGGGAGGGTATACTGTTTCAGAGAGGGACGGGGGTTAGGAGTTGGGAACAGGGGGCGACGGTTCTTCTGTTTCCATAGTGTGGGCTTATTTTGCTGACTCTGCATGCAAGACTCCAACCCTCTGTCAAACTCTATCTATCTCCTCTCCCTCTCTCTCCCACACACAGCCTCTATATTTCTTCTCCTCTCACTCTCTCTCCCACTCACATACTCTATCTATCCCCTCCTCTCCCTCTCTCTCCCACTCACAGACTCTATATTTAACCCTGGAACACTGTCAACCAGGCTGCCAGTCACACACACATCTGGGGCTACTTGGGGTGCAGTTCACACCATAGGATACACAGAAGCACCAGATTCAGGAGGAGAAGGTGAGGGGGGAAGAAAGGGGGCAGATGGGGAGGAGAGGGGGAGGGGGGAGGTGAGGGGGCAGATTGGGGAGGAGAGGGGGGGGTGGGAAGATGGGGAAGATGGGGGAGGAGAGGGTGAGAGGGGTGAGAGCGGGTGGAGAGGGGGCAGATGGGTGAGGAGAGGGGGAAGATGGGGAGGAGAGAGTGAGGGGGGAGGAGAGGGGGCAGATGGGTGAGGAGATGGGGGAGGAGAGGGGAGGGATGGGGAGGAGAGGGGCAGATGGGAAGGAGAGCATGAGGGGGGAGGAGAGGGGGCAGATGGGGAAGTAGAGGGGGAGGGGGAGAAGGGGGGGTGGGGGAGAGGCATGAGAGGGGGAGGAGAGGGGGCAGAAGGGGGAGGAGAGGGTGACAGGGAAGAGAGGGGTCGAGGGGGAGCAGACAGGATAAGGTTAGGGAGAAGTCCTCAGTCCTCTCTCTGAATTAGGATACGTCCCAAATGACACCCTATTCCCTTTATAGTGCACTATTTTTGACTAGAGCTCTATGGGCTTCGGTCAAAAGTAGTGCACTATGTAGGGAATGGGGCGCTATTTGAGACTCAAACTGAGACAGAAAATATAACTATGGTGAGGAATGCACTGGGCTGGGCTGTGGCCTCAACAGACACATATAGATATAGCTAGGATCACCACAGGGCATGTATACACACAGACGTGGGACTATTCAGAATATCTACTGTACATGCCTTCTCTGTGGCCATCAACAAACATCCAGGCAGTTGTGTTTTGGTTCATTCATTCATCCATCCATCCATTCATTTGTAATTTATTAATTCCTTCGTTAATTCATCCATTTATTGATTACAGCATATTACTTAAATGAATGCAATCTATTCCCTTATTGTTTCAGTGTGTGAAGGAGTGCTGACGTGTAGGGGTGGTAGGTACACTGGGAAAAAAAGGGGGGAGCAAGGCTCTTAACCCCACAACATGCTCTCCATCCAGAGGCACTGTTTCTCATGCAGAGAGAGAGAGAGAGAGAGAGAGAGACAGAGAGAGAGAGAGAGAGAGAGTACACGGCATTATAAAATCCATGTACACAAAGTGTGCAGTTAAAATTGGCAGAAAACACACATATTTCTTTCCACAGGGCCGTGGGGTGAGAAAAGGATGCAGTTTAAGCCCCACACT
>NC_140011.1:43430723-43435723 GCF_964263955.1 Coregonus lavaretus | reverse complement strand
GATAGTTGAAAACAGCAGGTCTGGGACAAGGTAGCATGTCTGGTGAACAGGTCAGGGTTCCATAGCCGCAGGCAGAAGAGTTGAAACTGGAGCAGCAGCACGACCAGGTGAACTGGGGACAGCCAGGAGTCATCAGGTCAGGTAATCCTGAGGCATGGTCCTAGGGCTCAGGTTCTCCGGGATGGGAGGGAGAGAGGGAGAGAGAGATAATTAGAGGGAGCATATTTAAATTCACACAGGACACCGGATAAGACAGGAGAATTACCCAAGATATAACAGACTGACCCTAGCCCCCCGGCACAAAACTATTGCAGCATAGATACTGGAGGCTGAGACAGGGGGGTCAGGAGACACTGTGGCCCCGTCCGACGATACCCCCGGACAGGGCCAACCAGGCAGGATATAACCCCACCCACTTTGCCAAAGCACAGCCCCCACACCACCAGAGGGATATCAACAGACCACCAACTTACTACCCTGATACAAGGCTGAGTATAGCCCACGGAGATCTCCTCCACTGCACAAGCCCGAGGGGGAAGATCACGTCAGTGACTCAACCCACTCAAGTGATAAACCCCTCCTAGGGATGGCATGGAAAGCACCAGTAAGCCAGTGACTCAGCCCCCGTAATATGGTCAGAGTCAGAGAATCCCAATGGAGAGACGGGAACCGGCCAGGCAGAGACAGCAAGGGCGGTTTGTCGCTCCAGTGCCTTGCCGTTCACCTTTGCACCCCTGGGCCAGACTACACTCAATCATAGGACCTACTGAAGAGATGAGTCTTCAGTAAAGACTTAAAGGTCGAGAGCGAGTCTGCGTCTCTCACATGGATAGGCAGACCCATTTTATAAAAATGTAGCTCTATAGGAGAAAGCCCTGCCTCCAGCTGTTTGCTTAGAAATTCTAGGGACAATAAGGAGGCCTGCGTCTTGTGACCGTAGCGTATGTGTAGGTATGTATGGCAGGACCAAATCGGAGAGATAGGTAGGAGCAAGCCCATGTAATGCTTTGTAGGTTAGCAGTAAAACCTTGAAATCAGCCGTAGCCTTAACAGGAAGCCAGAGGCTAGCACTGGAGTAATATGATAAAAAATGTTGGTTCTAGTCAAGATTCTAGCAGCTGTGTTTAGCACTAACTGAAGTTTATTTAGTGCTTTATCCGGGTAGCCGGAGAGTAGAGCATTGCAGTAGTCTAATCTAGAAGTGACAAAAGCATGGATTAGTTTTTCTGCATAATTTCTGGACAAAAGGTTTCTGATTTTTGCAATGTTACGAAGATGGAAAAAAGCTGTCCTTTAAATATTAATGTTCGTCAAAAGAGAGATCAGGGTCCAGAGTAACGCCAATGTCCTTCACAGTTTTATTTGAGACGACTGTACAACCATCAGGATTAATTGTCAGATCCAACAGCAGATCTGTTTGTTTCTTGGGACCTAGAACTAGCATCTCTGTTTTGTCCGAGTTTAAAAGTAAAACATTTGCCACCATCCACTTCCTTATGTCTGAAACACAGGCTTCCAGGGTAGGCAATGTTAAGGCTTCACCAAGTTTCATCGAAATGTACAGCTGTGTGTCGTCCGCATAGCAATGAAAGTTAACATTGTGTTTCCAAATGACATCACCAAGAGGTAGAATATATAATGAAAACAATAGTGGTCCTAAAACGGAACCTTGAGGAACACAGAAAATTACAATTGATTTTTCAGAGGACAAACCATCCACAGAGACAAACTTATATATTTCTGACAGATAAGATCTAAACCAGGCAAGAACTTGTCCGTGTAGACCAATTAAGGCTTCCAATCTCTCCAAAAGAATGTGGTGATCGATGGTGTCAAAAGCAGCGCAAAGGTCTAGGAGCACGAGGACAGATGCAGAGCCTTGGTCTGACGCCATTTAAAGGTAATTTACCACCTTCACGAGTGCAGTCTCAGTGCTATGATGGGGTCTAAAACCAGACTGAAGCGTTTCGTATAAATTGTTTGTCTTCAGGAAGGCAGTGAGTTGTTGCACAACAGCTTTTTCAAAACTTTTTGAGAGGAATGGGAGATTCGATATAGGCCGATAGTTTTTTACATTTTCTGGGTCAAGGTCTGGCTTTTTCAAGACAGGCTTTATTACTGCCACTTTTAGTGAGTCTGGTTCACATCCAGTGGATAGGGAGACATTTATTATGTTCAACATAGGAGGGCCAAGCACAGGAAGTAGCTCTTTCAGTAGTTTAGTTGGAATAGGGTCCAGTATGCAGCATGAAGGTTTAGAGGCCATGACTATTTTCATGAATGTGTCAAGAGATATAGGATTTAAAAACTTGAGTGTCTCCGTTGATCCTAAGTCCTGGCAGTTCTGTGCAGACTCAGGACAGCTGAGCTTCGGAGAAATGTGCAGATTCAAAGAGGAGTGCGTAATTTGCTTTCTAACGATCATGATCTTTTCATCAAAGAAGTTAATGACTTCATCACTGCTGAAGTGAAAGGCATCCTCTCTTGGGGAATGCTGCTTTTTAGTTAGCTTTGCGACAGTATCTAATAGAAATGTTGGATTGTTCTAATTCTCCTCAAGTAGATGCAGCAATTGAGGTGTGTTTCCATTTAACCATCTTGTGTAGATAAAAACAGCTGGACGTCACACCTAAAATAAAAAACATTTTCCTAAAAACCTACGAATAAAAATGAAAATGGTTTAAGTGTTTCCATTACCCATTTAGGCAAATCGCGCATTAATAAATTGGCGACAGCCTGCATCCCATCCCACCTATCTGTTTCATGTCTCAAGTAGCCTGCGAAAGCCAGCATGCAAGAATTGACAAATATTTGCCATATTCTAATAATTCTCATGTGCAAATTAGAACACGTTCTCATTTACAGCAACGACCTGGAGAATACACATGGCCAAAAGTATGTGGACACCCCCTTCAAATTAGTGGATTCGGCTATTTCAGCCACACCCGTTGCTGACAGGTGTATACAATCAAGCACACAGCCATGCAATCTCCATAGACAAACGTTGGCAGTAGAATGGCCCGTACTGAAGAGCTCAGTGACTTTCAATGTGGCACCATCATAGGATGCAACAACGGCTCAGCCGCGAATTGGTAGGTCACACAAGCTCACAGAACGGGACCGCCGAGTGCTAAAGCGCGTAGCACATAAAAAATCACCTGTCCTCGGTTGCAACACTCACTACCGAGTTCCAAACTGCCTCTGGAAGCAACTTCAGCACAAGAGCTGTTAGTCGGAAGCTTCATGAAATGGGTTTCCAAGGTGGAGCAGCCTAAGGTCATGGTTCGGACTAGGCCCCTTAGTTTCAGTGAAGGGAAATCTTAACACTACAGCAACTTCACATTTTGTGGTAATAGTTTGGGGAAGGCCCTTTCCTGTTTCAGCATGACAATGCCCCCGTGCACAAAGTGAGGTCCATACAATAATGGTTTGTCAAGATCGGTGTGGAAGAACTTGACTGGCCTGCACACAGCCCTGACCTCAACAAATAACTTTGGGATGAATTGTAACGCCGACTGCAAGCCAGGCCTAATCGACCCAACATCAGTGCCCGAATTCACTAATGCTCTTGTGGATGAATGGAAGCAAGTCCCCGCCTCCCCCCGCAGCAATGTCCTCAATCACACGTTGGGATGTTTATTTTAGACCAGTGGAAAGCCTCCTACTGGTCGTCCATCACCACTTCCAGCAGCATCTGGTCTCCCATCCAGGACCAACCCTGCTTAGCTTCAGAGGCAAGCCAGCAGTGGGATGCAGGGTGGTATTCTGTTGGCATCCTGTATGAGGACTGCAACCACAGAAATACAATGTATTTATGTATATTAGTATGGCATTGTTAACTTCCCGTCTGGTTATTTTACTAACAGTTCACTGTTAATTGCTCAGTGTCACCCTATGTTTGCATATTAGGCTATGGATTTCGTACAGAAAAATTACATCACGTGCTGCGGGTACCTTCAAAATTACTCAGCAATCATAATTTATTAGAAAATCACAGTTTCCATCATCATTTGTCGCAATAGGGAAAGTTTTGACAAAATAAATATCTACCACATGTTGAACGGATCAAATTTTATTGATCTTTAGAAAATGTATCCTATAGGTCAGGGATCATCAACTTCTTCTTGAGCGGATGGTTGGGGGGCCGGAACATATAATTACAAATAATTTGTAGAATGCAAATTGACCGCAAGAAGCCCAAACATATATAATGTTTGACTAAAACATAATCATTTCAAACCTTGCTTACATTTTTATATATACGATCAAGTGTCTCTCTATTATGCGTGGGAATTAAAGCGCTGATTTTACTGGTGTTTTTACCGTCTTCTTTGTCCAACAACAACAACAAAAAAAGGGACAAAATAATACAAGTGTATTTGTTCATTAATTTGCTCAGAAAACTTGGGGGCACAGTTGTGGAGTCCTGCTATAGGCCTATCTGACACTTCCATTACAATTTTTTTTTGCGACATTGCTTTTGTTGAATAACCCAATGGAAACCTGCCTAATGACTGGGCATGCAAGTTTCTCTCCCTGTGCGGAGTACCAGGTAATAACATGGCTATATACAGGAAGTACCAGGTAATAACATGGCTATATACAGAGAGTACCAGGTAATAACATGGTTATATACAGGAAGTACCAGGTAATAACATGGTTATATACAGGAAGTACCAGGTAATAACATGGCTATATACAGGAAGTACCAGGTAATAACATGGCTATATACAGGGAGTACCAGGTAATAACATGGCTATATACAGGAAGTACCAGGTAAAATCTCTGAATCGGCAATTCAAGCTGCTTTATTGGCATGAAAAACATTGCGTCAATATTGCCAAAGCAACAATGTATACAATATACATTGTAATAAAATAATAAATAATAACAAATAATAATAAAAATGGTAGTAAATAATAATAAATAAATAACAACAATAAAATGGTAACAGTCAATAGTATAAATATAATAAATATACACATCTAAATATGGAAAAT
>NC_140011.1:43385975-43430523 GCF_964263955.1 Coregonus lavaretus | reverse complement strand
TGCCCTGCCCTCATATTTAGGCTCACATTGAAGTGTTTTACCATTTTCTTTTTAGGACAACCAGGGCTAAAAGTGGAACACACAACAATTTGACATAAACAGCTGCATCCATGAGCTGTATTGTTGCTAAAGCTTGGTTTTTTAAGGTTCTATCTGCGTTTTAGTCAAAATGTAGTTATTGACACATCCTTGTTCTGTTCAATGTTCTCTACCTACATAGTAAATATATAGTACTCTAAATAACTACCTACATAGTAAATATATAGTACTCTAAATAACTACCTATATAGTCAATATATAGTACTCTAAATAACTACCTATATAGTCAATATATAGTACTCTAAATAACTACCTATATAGTCAATATATAGTACTCTAAATAACTACCTATATAGTCAATATATAGTACTCTAAATAACTACCTATATAGTCAATATATAGTACTCTAAATAACTACCTATATAGTCAATATATAGTACTCTAAATAACTACCTATATAGTCAATATATAGTACTCTAAATAACTACCTATATAGTAAATATATAGTACTCTAAATAACTACCTATATAGTCAATATATAGTACTCTAAATAACTACCTATATAGTCAATATATAGTACTCTAAATAACTACCTATATAGTCAATATATAGTACTCTAAATAACTACCTATATAGTAAATATATAGTACTCTAAATAACTACCTATATAGTAAATATATAGTACTCTAAATACCTACCTATATAGTAAATATATAGTACTCTAAATAACTACCTATATAGTAAATATATAGTACTCTAAATAACTACCTATATAGTAAATATATAGTACTCTAAATACCTACCTATATAGTCAATATATAGTACTCTAAATAACTACCTATATAGTCAATATATAGTACTCTAAATAACTACCTATATAGTAAATATATAGTCCTCTAAATAACTACCTATATAGTCAATATATAGTACTCTAAATAACTACCTATATAGTAAATATATAGTACTCTAAATAACTACCTATATAGTAAATATATAGTACTCTAAATAACTACCTATATAGTCAATATATAGTACTCTAAATAACTACCTATATAGTAAATATATAGTACTCTAAATACCTACCTATATAGTCAATATATAGTACTCTAAATAACTACCTATATAGTCAATATATAGTCCTCTAAATAACTACCTATATAGTCAATATATAGTACTCTAAATACCTACCTATATAGTAAATATATAGTACTCTAAATAACTACCTATATAGTAAATATATAGTACTCTAAATAACTACCTATATAGTAAATATATAGTCCTCTAAATAACTACCTATATAGTCAATATATAGTACTCTAAATAACTACCTATATAGTCAATATATAGTACTCTGAATAACTACCTATATAGTAAATATATAGTACTCTAAATAACTACCTATATAGTAAATATATAGTACTCTAAATAACTACCTATATAGTCAATATATAGTACTCTAAATAACTACCTATATAGTCAGTATATAGTCCTCTAAATAACTACCTATATAGTCAATATATAGTACTCTAAATAACTACCTATATAGTAAATATATAGTACTCTAAATAACTACCTATATAGTAAATAAATAGTACTCTAAATAACTACCTATATAGTAAATATATAGTACTCTAAATAACTACCTATATAGTAAATATATAGTACTCTAAATACCTACCTATATAGTAAATATATAGTACTCTAAATAACTACCTATATAGTAAATATATAGTACTCTAAATAACTACCTATATAGTAAATATATAGTACTCTAAATAACTACCTATATAGTAAATATATAGTACTCTAAATAACTACCTATATAGTCAATATATAGTACTCTAAATAACTACCTATATAGTCAATATATAGTACTCTAAATAACTACCTATATAGTCAATATATAGTACTCTAAATAACTACCTATATAGTAAATATATAGTACTCTAAATAACTACCTATATAGTAAATATATAGTACTCCCAATACCCCAATTCATGTTGTAAAGGTGAAAAGAACACAATATATAAATTTCTGACACCATGATGGTACAGAACTTTAAAACCAATTATCTCAGAATCATTATTTTACCGTGGGACTCAATAATTAACAAGGGCCCCAGGACCAGTGGAAGCAAAATAGCCCCATAACATTAAAGATCCACCACCATATTTTACAGCAGGTATAAGGTTATTTTCTGCATGCTCCAAACACTCTACTGGTGGCCAAAGAGCTCAATTTTCATGTCGTCTGACCATAGCAACGGCTCCAAACCAAGTGCCAATTTCCTTTTTTCAAACTCCAGCTAGTGTATGGTTAGATGTCATGCCACATAGTCACATGACCATTGCAGGCCAACACCATGCACCGAACGTAGGCAGGCCTAAGTGCTACAATGAGCTGCCCATTTTGTGACTAAAAACATTCACGTACTGCGTTGCGTTCCGTTTTGTATTCTGATTCGTAAAGTCTGCCGAGCGTCTTACCCTAACGTTAACTCTGACCCTAACCTTAACTCTGACCCTAACCTTAACTCTGACGCTAACCCTGACCTTGACCCTGACCTTAACTCTGACCTTAACTCTGACCCTAACCCTGACCTTGACCCTAATCTTAACTCTGACCCTAACCCTGACCCTAACCTTAACTCTGACCCTAACCTTAACATTGACCCTAACTTTAACACTGACCCTAACCTTAACTCTGACCCTAACCCTGACCCTAACCTTAACACTGACCCTAACCTTAACTCTGACCCTGACCTTGACCCTAACCTTAACTCTGACCCTAACCGTAACACTGACCCTAACCTTAACACTGACCCTAACCTTAACTCTGACCCTAACCTTAACTCTGACCCTAACCTTAACTCTGACCCTAACCTTAACTCTGACCCTAACCTTAACACTGACCCTAAACTTAACACTGACCCTAACCTTAACTCTGACCCTAACCTTAACTCTGACCCTAACCCTGACCTTGACTCTAACCTTAACACTGACCCTAACCTTAACACTGACCCTGACGCTAACCCAGACCCGAGTCCTGACTCTAACCAAGACCCTAACCGTGAAGACCGAGCTAGATGCCATACGCAACCGGTATACGCTCAGATGTACCTATATACTCAGATGTCTGAAAACTTTAATAACTTTAAACCCTTGCTTCCTCGTCATCATTTCCTCCCTAACAAAGCTGGAGGAGGTCACAGGAAGGGACATTGGATTCTCTCCTGCAATGCACTGCAATCTCTCTCCTCTCTCCCTCCTTCCTCTCCTCCCCTCTCCTCTCCTCTCTCCTCCTCTCTCCTCTCTCCTCTCCTCTCTCCTCCTCTCTCCTCTCTCCTCTCTCCTCTCCTCCTCTCTCCTCTCTTCTCCTCTCCTCTTCCCTCCTCCTCTCTCCCTCCCCTCTCCTCTCCCTCATTTCTCCTCTCCCCTCCACTCTCCCTCCTTTCTCTTCTCTCTTCTCTCCTCCTCACTCCTCTCTCATCCTCTCTTCTCTCCTCCTCCCTCCTCTCTCCCTCCCTTTAGACTGCCCCAGCTAACAGCAGCTATAGAGCTGGTAGGAGAGATCTCCAAGCAGCTGACAGACAGGAAGAACGAGGCGGTGACAGAGATAAGCAGTACCTTCGAGGAGCTGGAGAGGGCGCTACAGCTCAGGAAGACAGCCCTCATCAATGACCTGGAGAACATATACTGCGCCAAGCAGAAGGTTAGACACACCCCCTCTAGGCTACAGACACACCCACTATGGGTCAGACACACCCCCTTTAGGCTAGACACATGCCTCAAAGCTAGACACACCCACTCTGAGCCAGACACACCCTCTCTGGGTCAGACACACCCACTCTGAGCCAGACATTTGCATTTACATTTGAGTCATTTAGTCCTCTTGAGTCCATTTCCCCATCAAAATCCTTCAGTTTAAGCCAGAGATCTGCTTTTTTTTTTGCGTGGGCTCGGTCTCAATCTACCGCATCCACCAATGGCATCTGTGGTGGAAGGTGGCCGAGCTACAGCGGTGTTTGTCAGACCATGAGACATCCCAAAAATCAGTCTTCTCACGAAGAAAAAAAAACGTCTGTAGCGTGCGAATGGTTTGGACTACAATATGACCACTCTATGGTAAGATGAGGCTCTCACGAACAGGAACATGTTGGTTGTTTTGCTCTAGGACGCCCACAAGCCTCACAGGACTCAGTACCAGTATAACAAATGAATGGAAGTATATATGGAATTAGTTTAGTGCCTAAAAAAGGGGTTAAATATTTGTTTTAAAAAATTATACAAAAATCATGCTCTTCCTTATATCTCTCAGACACTTCAAAACAAAATTCCTTTAGATAATTGGTTTGGAGTTGACTATCTGTGTTTACATTTATTAATATGTTATTCAATGCATTTCTATTGGTTTATAGCAGTAAGGCCAAATTCAATGTTACATACAAATTCAATAAAATGGGTCCTACAATTCTAAATCAAAAAGTTTAACGATACTTGGTATGAACATCTTAAAACAATTCCATATGTTACCTCTCCAACCTCTCCTCCCTGTCTACAACTCTCCAACCTCTCCTCCCTGTCTCTACCTCTCCAACCTCTCCTCCCTGTCTCTACCTCTCCAACCTCTCCAACCTCTCCAACTCTCCAACCTCTCCAACCTCTCCTCCCTGTCTCTATCTCTCCAACCTCTCCAACCTCTCCTCCCTGTCTCTACCTCTCCAACCTCTCCTCACTGTCTCTAACTCTCCAACCTCTCCTCCCTGTCTCTACCTCTCCAACCTCTCCTCCCTATCTCTACCTCTCCAACCTCTCCTCCCTGTCTCTACCTCTCCAACCTCTCCTCCCTGTCTCCAACTCTCCAACCTCTCCTCCCTGTCTCTACCTCTCCAACCTCTCCTCCCTGTCTCTACCTCTCCAACCTCTCCTCCCTGTCTCCAACTCTCCAACCTCTCCTCCCTGTCTCTACCTCTCCAACCTCTCCTCCCTGTCTCCAACTCTCCAACCTCTCCTCCCTGTCTCTACCTCTCCAACCTCTCCTCCCTGTCTCTAACTCTCCAACCTCTCCTCCCTGTCTCTACCTCTCCAACCTCTCCTCCCTGTCTCTACCTCTCCAACCTCTCCTCCCTGTCTCTACCTCTCCAACCTCTCCTCCCTGTCTCTACCTCTCCAACCTCTCCTCCCTGTCTCCAACTCTCCAACCTCTCCTCCCTGTCTCTACCTCTCCAACCTCTCCTCCCTGTTTCCAACTCTCCAACCTCTCCTCCCTGTCTCTACCTCTCCAACCTCTCCTCCCTGTCTCCAACTCTCCAACCTCTCCTCCCTGTCTCTAACTCTCCAACCTCTCCAACCTCTCCTCCCTGTCTCCAACTCTCCAACCTCTCCTCCCTGTCTCTAACTCTCCAACCTCTCCAACCTCTCCTCCCTGTCTCTAACTCTCCAACCTCTCCAACCTCTCCTCCCTGTCTCCAACTCTCCAACCTCTCCTCCCTGTCTCTACCTCTCCAACCTCTCCTCCCTGTCTCTACCTCTCCAACCTCTCCTCCCTGTCTCCAACTCTCCAACCTCTCCTCCCTGTCTCCAACTCTCCAACCTCTCCTCCCTGTCTCTACCTCTCCAACCTCTCCTCCCTGTCTCCAACTCTCCAACTCTCCAACCTCTCCTCCCTGTCTCCAACTCTCCAACTCTCCAACCTCTCCTCCCTGTCTCCAACTCTCCAACCTCTCCTCCCTGTCTCTAACTCTCCAACCTCTCCAACCTCTCCTCCCTGTCTCCAACCTCTCCAACCTCTCCTCCCTGTCTCCAGGTGCTCCAGGCCCAGCTCTCCTCTCTCCTCCAGGGGAAGGAACACATCCAGAGCAGCTGTAGTTTTACTGAACAGGCCCTGAGCCACGGCAGTGCCACAGAGGTTAGTAGACTGGTTAACCATCAACTCCATTACTATGCGCTTACAAAGCAATGACTATCACATAACATGTTATTACAAATGTATTGCTCAACTAATTACAGTGTTACTACACAGGTATAAGCACAACTTTACACCTGAAATGGTACCTGGTTGTACATATAAAGTCCTAATACCATTATGTTAAAACATAACTACTTTACACTGTTGTGGCTGAACACAGTAAAGTCCAAGGATGCATCCCAAATAGCTTCCCTATTCCCTGTATAAAGTAGTGCACTATATAGGGAATAGCCTATACACTAAAAACAACTGGTTCTATATATTACAAAAAAATAGTTATTTGTCTTGTAACCATAGCGGATCCCTTTTTGGTGCTATATAGAACCTTTTTTGAAGGTTCTATAAAGAACCATGTTCAGAAGGTTCTAAATGGAACCTGTATGGTGCTATAAACCTTTTTTTTTTTTTTTTTAAGGTTCTATATAACACCAGAAAAAAGGGTTCTGCTATGGTTACAACCCTTTTGGGGACTATATAGAACCTTTATGGAGAATGGTTCTATAAAGAACCTTTCTCAATCATAAAGGTTCTTTGTAAATCATTTTGAAGAACCATACAGGGTTTGTTATTCTGGTCAGCCATATTATATTATATAATATATAATATATATAATACTATATATATATATATATATATATATATATATATATATATATATATATATATATATAATATTATATTATATATAATATTATATTGTTTCAATTTCTTAGCTGCTATTACTATACTTCAAATCAATCTTTTGATATGTTTTTCATTAGTCCACTGTTGATACAGTCCCAAAATGTCAGCAGTTTTCAAGATATTGGACTTTCAAGAAGCAAAGTGTCACCGGCCGCATCATCATCATGATGCAAAATGCATCATGGACTAATTTAAATAAATACCAAAAGATAAATAATACCAAAAGATAGTTTATGAGTGGATTTTCCCTTTAATTTGGAAGTTGAATCAGGTGAGCTACCTCTGGAACAGCTGGGGGTCCCGGAGGAGAGAATGGAGAACCACTGATTTAGTCAGCTGTTCTCTATTGACACAAGGCCTCACATGAGTCACTCACAAGACACTGTCACTGGCCATAGTCATATATAATATATAATGGCAATATACAACACATTAGATCAACTGGAATGCCACTCCCACTCAAGGTTGCACAACAAGAGTTGTGAGCAAACCACACCCCCGAAATATTCTAATGATTCGCCATTCCCTCCATTTAATTATCACTAAAAGAGGAAAGAACCCCTTTGTGAGCTGCAAATAACCATTGAAGGGCTCAGAGGGTTCTTTGAGTCATTATGGTTCCACATAGAACCATCACCCTTCCCAAAGAACCCTTGAGGAACCCTATTTCCTTAGTGTGTAGGATGCCATTTGAGACGCAGCTCCAAGCTGCATTCACAACATCGCTTAATTTAATAAGTATCAGTATACGACTTGGAAAAATCCACTTGAACTCCCCTCCAACTGGTAATTACTAGTGGGAAACTCGTCTGTCATCCCTGAGCTCTGAGTTCCCCACTTGCACCTTTCTGATGTCATTTGTCAACAAAAAGGACAGCAAGCACAGCGGCATCTTCAGCAGTTATTGTTTATAAATACAAATTATTGATGCAAAATGTATTCTGTTCATCTTCCATTTGATGTATTGGTCCCGTGTGGCCCAGTTGATAGAGCATGGCAATACCAGAGTTGTGGGTTCAATTCCCACAGGGGACCAGTATGAATGAAGATGTATGCACTCACTACTGTAAGTCGTTCTGGATAAGAGTGTCTGCTAAATAAATAAAATGTCAAACAGAAAGCAGTTCTAGATGTACTTTTTATGGGCAAAAAAGAACAAACCAATCACCAGCCTCCAATGACCTCCATGTTGGGTGGTATTTCCCCCCCTTACAGTATATGTGAAATCATGTGTTTTTTCCGTAAGAACCAGTTCAAAACATGAATGCACCCAACTTATATTTACGACTTCAAAACTGGTCATTCCCACTTGGTTATGAATGCAGCATTATTTTCCTGTTGTTGTGTTGTAGGTACTGATGGTGCAGAAACAAATGAGTGAGCGGGTTTCTGCCATGGCTCGTCACGACTTCCCTGAACGGCCTCACCAGAACGCACACCTGGACTGTCAGGTAGGACATACAGGATACACACCTGGACTGTCAGGTAGGATACAGGATACACACCTGGACTGTCAGGTAGGATACAGGATACACACCTGGACTGTCAGGTAGGATACAGTATACGCACCTGGACTGTCAGGTAGGATACCGGATACACACCTGGACTGTCAGGTAGGATACAGGATACGCACCTGGACTGTCAGGTAGGATACCGGATACACACCTGGACTGTCAGGTAGGATACAGGATACACACCTGGACTGTCAGGTAGGATACAGGATACGCACCTGGACTGTCAGGTAGGATACCGGATACACACCTGGACTGTCAGGTAGGATACCGGATACACACCTGGACTGTCAGGTAGGATACCGGATACACACCTGGACTGTCAGGTAGGATACAGGATACACACCTGGACTGTCAGGTAGGATACAGGATACACACCTGGACTGTCAGGTAGGATACAGGATACACACCTGGACTGTCAGGTAGGATACAGGATACACACCTGGACTGTCAAGTAGGATACAGGATACACACCTGGACTGTCAGGTAGGATACAGGATACACACCTGGACTGACAGGTAGGATACAGGATACACACCTGGACTGTCAGGTAGGATACAGGATACACACCTGGACTGTCAGGTAGGATACAGGATACACACCTGGACTGTCAGGTAGGATACAGGATACACACCTGGACTGACAGGTAGGACATACAGGATACACACCTGGACAGTCAGGTAGGATACAGGATACACACCTGGACTGACAGGTAGGATACAGGATACACACCTGGACAGTCAGGTAGGATACAGGATACACACCTGGACTGTCAGGTAGAATACAGGATACACACCTGGACTGTCAGGTAGGATACAGGATACACACCTGGACTGTCAGGTAGGATACAGGATACACACCTGGACTGTCAGGTAGGATACAGGATACACACCTGGACTGTCAGGTAGGATACAGGATACACACCTGGACTGTCAGGTAGGATACAGGATACACACCTGGACTGTCAGGTAGGATACAGGATACACACCTGGACTGACAGGTAGGACATACAGGATACACACCTGGACTGTCAGGTAGGACATACAGGATACACACCTGGACTGTCAGGTAGGATACAGGATACACACCTGGACTGTCAGGTAGGACATACAGGATACACACCTGGACTGTCAGGTAGAATACAGGATACACACCTGGACTGTCAGGTAGGATACAGGATACACACCTGGACTGTCAGGTAGGATACAGGATACACACCTGGACTGTCAGGTAGGATACAGGATACACACCTGGACTGTCAGGTAGGATACAGGATACACACCTGGACTGTCAGGTAGGATACCGGATACACACCTGGACTGTCAGGTAGGATACCGGATACACACCTGGACTGTCAGGTAGGATACAGGATACACACCTGGACTGTCAGGTAGGATACCGGATACACACCTGGACTGTCAGGTAGGACATACAGGATACACACCTGGACTGTCAGGTAGGATACAGGATACACACCTGGACTGTCAGGTAGGATACAGGATACACACCTGGACTGTCAGGTAGGACATACAGGATACACACCTGGACTGTCAGGTAGAATACCGGATACACACCTGGACTGTCAGGTAGAATACAGGATACACACCTGGACTGTCAGGTAGGATACAGGATACACACCTGGACTGTCAGGTAGGATACAGGATACACACCTGGACTGTCAGGTAGGATACAGGATACACACCTGGACTGTCAGGTAGGATACCGGATACACACCTGGACTGTCAGGTAGGATACAGGATACACACCTGGACTGTCAGGTAGGATACCGGATACAGTCCCACACTATGGGCCACGGTGTATTCTTCTTATTCCTGTCTTGAGCCGTGGTTCATCCAACCGGAATGTTGCTAAAACATTTTGTTAAACTAAAACGTGTATGGTTAATGTTAAGGCTAGGAACGGGTTTCAGGGTTCATAGAATAAATGATAGTCCGCAAACCAGCTGGGGAAGCCTGGGACAGGAAATGAGGTCAGCATAAACAGGAAGTGTGTGGTTAATTAACCTACCCCCCCCTTCAGGTGGAGACAGAGGGCCTGCGTCGCTCCATCCAGAACCTGGGCGTCCTCATCACCACGGCAGCCGTAGGCCACACCTCCGTCGCCACAGGAGAGGGACTACGCCACGCAGCAACCGGACAACACGTCAGCATCACCGTGACGACCAAAGACAAGGACGGCGAGCTGGTGCGAACAGGGAACGCGGCGCTGAGGGCCGAGATCACGGCGGTGGCCGACGGAAGCCGCGTTGTCACGGAACCGGAGGTGACGGACAACAAGAACGGGACGTACGAGGTGGGATACACGCTACGGTCTGAGGGGGAGTTCTCCGTCGCTCTGTCCCTCTACGGCCAGCCGGTACGGGGCAGTCCCTTCCGGCTGCGGGCGGTCAAGCCCTCGGACGCGCTGCGGTCTCCGGATGACGTGAAGAGGAGGCTGAAGAGTCCTGGAGGGACAGGGGGTCATGTCAGACAGAAGGCTGTGAGGAGACCCTCCAGCATGTACAGCACCAGAAAGAAGGAAAACCCCATCGAGGATGAACTCATCCACAGAGTCGGTGAGACAACAACATCACAACACTGCCACAGCCACCACTTGATCATCTGATTGTTGTTGTTGTTGTGTAACTTGAGAACTGTCTGTGAGAGACAGAAAAACAGCCCAGATGGAAGGAGGAGTCTACATTATTCTCTCCAGGTACAATAATGAAGCATATATAAAGTGATGGTAGAGACGTGACTGTGTGTGTGTGTGTGTGTGTGTGTGTGTGTGTGTGTGTGTGTGTGTGTGTGTGCGTATGTGTGTTTACCTGTGGTCTAGGTACGCGGGGGAGGGAGAAGGGAGAGTTCACCAACCTGCAAGGGATCTCGGCCTCCAGCAACGGCAGAGTGGTGGTAGCAGACAGTAACAACCAGTGTATACAGGTAGGAGACCAGATAGTAACAACCAGTGTATACAGGTAGGATGACCAGATAGTAACAACCAGTGTATACAGGTAGGAGACCAGATAGTAACAACCAGTGTATACAGGTAGGAGACCAGATAGTAACAACCAGTGTATACAGGTAGGATGACCAGATAGTAACAACCAGTGTATACAGGTAGGATGACCAGATAGTAACAACCAGTGTATACAGGTAGGAGACCAGATAGTAACAACCAGTGTATACAGGTAGGAGAGACCAGATAGTAACAACCAGTGTATACAGGTAGGAGAGACCAGACAGTAACAACCAGTGTATACAGGTAGGAGACCAGATATTAACAACCAGTGTATACAGGTAGGAGACCAGATAGTAACAACCAGTGTATACAGGTAGGAGAGACCAGATAGTAACAACCAGTGTATACAGGTAGGACCAGATAGTAACAACCAGTGTATACAGGTAGGAGACCAGATATTAACAACCAGTGTATACAGGTAGGACCAGATAGTAACAACCAGTGTATACAGGTAGGACCAGACAGTAACAACCAGTGTATACAGGTAGGAGACCATCTATAGAACACAGGAGAGGGGAAACTAATGTGGTATACAACTACAGAGGGCATACTAAGAGCACGCAGTACTGGTAGACCCATAATGAAGCTTTACTGTAAACACTTATTTGTTTATTTAGATATTTAAGTCTCACTGCTGTCTGTTGTCCCGCCCCCTCGACAGGTGTTCTCCAATGAAGGGCAATTCAAGATGAGGTTTGGGGTCAGAGGTCGGTCGCCGGGGCAACTGCAGCGACCCACAGGCGTTACCGTGGATATGAACGGTGACATCATCGTGGCCGACTACGACAACCGATGGGTCAGCATCTTCTCCTCCGATGGGAAGTTCAAGGTAAGAGGTCAGAGGTCATCAGAGGTCATCAGAGGTCGTGAGACTCCCTCTCCAGTTTTAAAGCTAGAATCATTAGTTGCTACATACATTTTCTGACTTATGAATGAACGATATGTACCCATTGATTCTTGAAGAATATCACTTATAAATGCCTCATGAGCTTAGTTCAACTGTCGTTCCCCATCAGAACCCAAATAGAAACTTGTTTTACTCCAATCTTTGTAAAAAAAAACATAAATGTAAACAAACAGTGTATAGCCTGAAAACATGGTTAATACTATAACGTTGATATCATGGATGGTCAGTCCTTGAATCTATTGCTCTGTCTATGAATTTGAGAGTGGTTACATTATTCCAGGCCCATCCCTCAGCTACTTACGAAAACAGAGGCTGGGCGACGCGTTGTTATTTTTTTATTTTTATTTTTTTACTAAGGATTCCAGCCTTAAGGGTAAGACACAGCTTTAATGAACGACAGCCGTCCTATCGACTCTAACCACAAAACATTGGCTGTAATTTTCTGTTACTTTACTCAGAATAAGATCGGGGCGGGGCGCCTGTTGGGTCCCAAGGGCGTGGCGGTGGACAGGAACGGACACATCATTGCCGTGGACAACAAGGCGTGCTGCGTCTTCATCTTCCAGTCCAACGGGAAGCTGGTCACCAAGTTTGGCGCCAGGGGGACGTCCGAGAGACAGTTTGCAGGTAAGGGGGTTGGAGCCTAGAATGTTCAGTGATGTGAAACGTTCAGACAGCGATGTGATGAGTACAGCTGACACTATTTCCTATTCTTTATATTATCTGGGGATATACTGTATGTGTCAAAGCCTTTCAGAGTAGCAGTGCTGATATAGGATCAGGGCCAGTATCCACAAAGCCTTTCAGAGTAGCAGTGCTGATATAGGATCAGGGCCAGTATCCACAGAGCCTTTCAGAGTAGCAGTGCTGATATAGGATCAGGGCCAGTATCCACAGAGCCTTTCAGAGTAGCAGTGCTGATATAGGATCAGGGCCAGTATCCGCAGAGCCTTTCAGAGTAGCAGTGCTGATCTAAGATCGGTTTCGCCTTTTAGATCATAATGAATAAGACGGACAGATCCTGAATCAGCACTCTTACTCTGAGACGCTTTGTGGATATGGGCCCAGGTCCTCCCCGTCCACGTACTCGTATTAATTGGGATCTAAAAACTGATCCTAGATCAAGCAATCCTACTCTGAGACTGTTCTACACAACCCATTTTGTATCTGATCGTTATGAAACGTTCCTCCTGAACACGACCCACGTTCAGATTGACCTATCTGACACCTGCGGGATACAAGATGGCTGCCATGGCCCTGGTTGCCATTGGAAACCATGTCTTCCTGCAGAAGGAGAAAAACCTCTGTTATTTAGGTTGTTTTGTCTTTTCATCTCTGACTCTACCTTTGTTTGTTTCTTTCTGTCTTTTGTTTTTTTTTGTTTTTTTCTCCCTTTGTTTCTGTTTTAGAAAAAAGTGGTGCAAACTTAAATAGATCTGGCCCAGTGTTCAGTAAGTATTGAGTGTGGCCCCGCCCCTTACCCAGACTGCACTATTCTGTCTAACCTGCATCTCCTGCCCTGACGTTGTAGGCCCTTGAAATTGTATCTGAAATCTTCCCAGATCACTCTGTGCCTGATATATGTCAAACATAACAAAAGATTGATACATATGTCATCATAATATCATGATCGTTACAATCATTGTTGTTCTAACTGTGTTTAATGTAATGCATAAGATGAATGAGCAGGAATTTAGTGAAATTGATTAGAAACGAACCCATTTGTGAATAAATATTACATCCATAGGCATTTCAAAACACCTGAACAATGAGTTAAATTAAAATAAATCGGTAGTACTGAAAAGGAGTTTGATTAAACCATAGAGATAGATAGAGATCTTATCTTTGTATTTGTGCCATTATGGCATCTCCATTTTAAAGTAGTCAATTGTCTTCTTCTTTTGTGTTTGAAAAAAAAGTGTTAAGCTAATATTGGTGAAGTGTTTGAGTCCTGAACCAAATCTTGTGTTATTCATCTATTGTGGCCTCTAGATAGCAGTGATATAGCTTTAAGCCATTTACAAACCATAGGCAACCCAAGCCATTTACAAACCATAAGCAACCCAATTTAAAGAAGAAGACAATGGTTTCTGATCATTGGCTGATTGCTCCCAACCAATAGGAATCCCCACCCGGTTGACGACTTTAAAATGGTAGAAGCCCTCAATGGCAATGTCCATGCTAAAACCAGTTATAACCATCTAGAGATCTCTATCGATCTCTGGATCAAATGTATGTAATCAACCTGATTGGTTCATTTGTACATTTATGATTAGTCTGTGTTGTTATCTGTTTTAACAAACCTTTTTTATTTTTTGTACTTATGTATTGTATATCGTTTTTTTGTGTGGTGTGGTTTTCATATAAGCCCTTGGGCTTCCAACCACCTGCAGACTGTTTATTTTATATTTATTTATATGTATTGTTTGTTTATCACTTATTTTCTTTGGTGCAAATAAATTAAACCTAAAAGTAAACGTAAGTAATCAAACCAGTATTGTAGAGGACATTAGTCATGCTAACATGCATCACTTTCTCTCTGTCTCTCTCTCTCGGTCTCTCTCTTTCTCTCTCTCTCTCTCTCTCTCTCTCCCCCAGGTCCACACTTTGTTGCAGTGAACAACAAGAATGAAATCATTGTGACAGATTTCCACAATCATTCTGTAAAGGTAAGTCAAACTTTACGCTGTGATCAAGGAATGAGGGAATAAAAGAAAAATGCTTTCTTCATTTGAAAATATATAGTTGTGTGACGAAGTGGATCTATCCCCACTCGTCACGAACACGCACACAGTCTAATCTGCCATTATATTAAAAGAGCATTCTATTGCCCATATGCATTTGCCATTTCTTTCTGAAAGCATTACATTGTCCATTACTATATTATCCTTTAGCTCCTTTGTTAGCAGCTAGCTACAGTTTATAGTTATTTGTTAGCAGTTAGCTACAGTTTATAGTTATTTGTTAGCAGTTAGCTACAGTTTATAGTTATTTGTTAGTAGTTAGCTACAGTTTATAGTTATTTGTTAGCAGTTAGCTACAGTTTATAGTTATTTGTTAGCAGTTAGCTACAGTTTATAGTTATTTGTTAGTAGTTAGCTACAGTTTATAGTTATTTGTTAGCAGTTAGCTACAGTTTATAGTTATTTGTTAGCAGTTAGCTACAGTTTATAGTTATTTGTTAGCAGTTAGATATAGTTTATAGTTCATTGTTAGCAGTGGTAAGCTACAGTTTATTCCCAAGCAAAGTCAATATTTTGTCTCCTCGGCTATAAAAGGTTGTAACACAGACTCTGAATGTCATAGAGACAAACCAAAGATATCCCGTATGTGTCATGGTCAGCATTTTACAGCTTGTTTCTAGCATAAAGCTTTGCGAATTAAAGTGCAGATATAGATTGCTGTCATCAAGGCAAAGGGTGGCTATTTGAAGAATCTCAAATATAAAATATATTTTGATTTGTTTAACACTTTTTTGGTTACTACATGATTCCATATGTGTTATTTCATAGTTGTGATGTCTTCACTATTATTCTACAATGTAGAAAATAGTAAAAAAAATAAAGAAAAACCCTTGAATGAGTAGGTATTCTAAAACTTTTGACCGGTAGTGTACATATCATTCACACTGGTAAAGCGGCTAGGCCTACTGTAAATTGCATTATGGCTGAGCATGGACATGCCAAACATTGTCAATAGGCAAGATAAAATGCATTATTGATAAGGCCTAAAATGAGAGCAAATAATTCTAGTCTAATTCTAAACAAAAAGAAACAACAACTGGTTTTAAATAGGCTGTCTAAATATACTTACAGGCACCATATAATATTAAAACAACGCAGACTATGGAGGGTTTTATGCACATCCAAACTTTAAACAGTAGCTGGACAAAGATCCAATATGAAGAGAAAGGGAGAGTGTCCAATCCCTTTTACTGCTCACAAATATAATGTTTTATATACATATTGGAACCATCTTACAGATCACATTCACACTTCTCCAGAAGGTGCATCGCATGCGCCATGGACGTTCTCACCATAAAACCAGGACAATGAATCCTTCTAATAAAATTCAACAAAAAACAAGCAATCTGTTCGTTTTTTTAAACAACAACAACAATAAATAAAGGTTACATGTAATGATGTCATAAAACCACCAGGATAAAAAAGACAGGCATTGTTGTTGAACCAGCCTTCATTATAGTAGACCTGAGGGAGGGCTTGGGTTGTTGTTGAACCAGCCTTCATTATAGTAGACCTGAGGGAGGGCTTGTTGTTGAACCAGCCTTCATTATAGTAGACCTGAGGGAGGGCTTGTTGTTGAACCAGCCTTCATTATAGTAGACCTGAGGGAGGGCTTGTTGTTGAACCAGCCTTCATTATAGTAGACCTGAGGGAGGGCTTGGGTTGTTGTTGAACCAGCCTTCATTATAGTAGACCTGAGGGAGGGCTTGTTGTTGAACCAGCCTTCATTATAGTAGACCTGAGGGAGGGCTTGGGTTGTTGTTGAACCAGCCTTCATTATAGTAGACCTGAGGGAGGGCTTGGGTTGTTGTTGAACCAGCCTTCGTTATAGTAGACCTGAGGGAGGGCTTGTTGTTGAACCAGCCTTCATTATAGTAGACCTGAGGGAGGGCTTGTTGTTGAACCAGCCTTCATTATAGTAGACCTGAGGGAGGGCTTGGGTTGTTGTTGAACCAGCCTTCATTATAGTAGACCTGAGGGAGGGCTTGGGTTGTTGTTGAACCAGCCTTCATTATAGTAGACCTGAGGGAGGGCTTGGGTTGTTGTTGAACCAGCCTTCATTATAGTAGACCTGAGGGAGGGCTTGTTGTTGAACCAGCCTTCATTATAGTAGACCTGAGGGAGGGTTGTTGTTGAACCAGCCTTCATTATAGTAGACCAGAGGGAGGGCTTGGGTTGTTGTTGAACCATCCTTCATTATAGTAGACCTGAGGAAGGGCTTGTTGTTGAACCATCCTTCATTATAGTAGACCTGAGGAAGGGCTTGTTGTTGAACCAGCCTTCATTATAGTAGACCAGAGGGAGGGCTTGGGTTGTTGTTGAACCAGCCTTCATTATAGTAGACCTGAGGGAGGGTTTGTTGTTGAACCAGCCTTCATTATAGTAGACCTGAGGGAGGGCTTGTTGTTGAACCAGCCTTCATTATAGTAGACCTGAGGGAGGGCTTGGGTTGTTGTTGAACCAGCCTTCATTATAGTAGACCTGAGGGAGGGCTTGTTGTTGAACCAGCCTTCATTATAGTAGACCTGAGGGAGGGCTTGTTGTTGAACCAGCCTTCATTATAGTAGACCTGAGGGAGGGCTTGTTGTTGAACCAGCCTTCATTATAGTAGACCTGAGGGAGGGGCTTGTTGTTGAACCATCCTTCATTATAGTAGACCTGAGGGAGGGGCTTGTTGTTGAACCATCCTTCATTATAGTAGACCTGAGGGAGGGGCTTGTTGTTGAACCAGCCTTCATTATAGTAGACCTGAGGGAGGGGCTTGTTGTTGAACCAGCCTTCATTATAGTAGACCTGAGGGAGGGCTTGTTGTTGAACCAGCCTTCATTATAGTAGACCTGAGGGAGGGCTTGTTGTTGAACCAGCCTTCATTATAGTAGACCTGAGGGAGGGTTGTTGTTGAACCAGCCTTCATTATAGTAGACCTGAGGGAGGGCTTGGGTTGTTGTTGAACCAGCCTTCATTATAGTAGACCTGAAGGAGGGCTTGTTGTTGAACCAGCCTTCATTATAGTAGACCTGAGGGAGGGCTTGGGTTGTTGTTGAACCAGCCTTCATTATAGTAGACCTGAGGGAGGGCTTGGGTTGTTGTTGAACCAGCCTTCATTATAGTAGACCTGAGGGAGGGCTTGCTGTTGAACCAGCCTTCATTATAGTAGACCTGAGGGAGGGCTTGTTGTTGAACCAGCCTTCATTATAGTAGACCTGAGGGAGGGCTTGGGTTGTTGTTGAACCAGCCTTCATTATAGTAGACCTGAGGGAGGGCTTGGGTTGTTGTTGAACCAGCCTTCATTATAGTAGACCTGAGGGAGGCCTTGGGTTGTTGTTGAACCAGCCTTCATTATAGTAGACCTGAGGGAGGGCTTGGGTTGTTGTTGAACCAGCCTTCATTATAGTAGACCTGAGGGAGGGCTTGTTGTTGAACCAGCCTTCATTATAGTAGACCTGAGGGAGGGCTTGGGTTGTTGTTGAACCAGCCTTCATTATAGTAGACCTGAGGGAGGGCTTGTTGTTGAACCAGCCTTCATTATAGTAGACCTGAGGGAGGGCTTGGGTTGTTGTTGAACCAGCCTTCATTATAGTAGACCTGAGGAGGGCTTGTTGTTGAACCAGCCTTCATTATAGTAACTCCCGAGTGGCGCAGTGGTCTAAGGCACTGCATCGCAGTGCTAGCTGTGCCACTAGAGATCCTGGTTCGAATCCAGGCTCTGTCGTAGCCGGCCGCGACCGGGAGACCCATGGGGCGGCGCGCACAATTGGCCCAGCGTCGTCCAGGGTAGGGGAGGGAATGGCCGGCAGGGGATGTAGCTCAGTTGGTAGAGCATGGCGTTTGCAACACCAGGGTTGTGGGTTCGATAAAAAAATAATGTATGCACTAACTGTAAGTCGCTCTGGATAAGAGCGTCTGCTAAATGACTAAAATGTAAATGTAAATGTAGATCTGAGGGAGGGCTTGTTGTTGAACCAGCCTTCATTATAGTAGACCTGAGGGAGGGCTTGGGTTGTTGTTGAACCAGCCTTCATTATAGTAGACCTGAGGAAGGGCTTGGGTTGTTGTTGAACCATCCTTCATTATAGTAGATCTGAGGGAGGGCTTGTTGTTGAACCAGCCTTCATTATAGTAGGCCTGAGGGAGGGGTTGGCTTGTTGTTGAACCAGCCTTCATTATAGTAGACCTGAGGGAGGGCTTGGGTTGTTGTTGAACCAGCCTTCATTATAGTAGACCTGAGGAAGGGCTTGTTGTTGAACCAGCCTTCATTATAGTAGACCTGAGGGAGGGCTTGTTGTTGAACCAGCCTTCATTATAGTAGACCTGAGGGAGGGCTTGGGTTGTTGTTGAACCAGCCTTCATTATAGTAGACCTGAGGGAGGGCTTGTTGTTGAACCAGCCTTCATTATAGTAGACCTGAGGGAGGGCTTGTTGTTGAACCAGCCTTCATTATAGTAGACCTGAGGGAGGCCTTGGGTTGCTGTTGAACCAGCCTTCATTATAGTAGACCTGAGGGAGGGCTTGGGTTGTTGTTGAACCAGCCTTCATTATAGTAGACCTGAGGGAGGGCTTGGGTTGTTGTTGAACCAGCCTTCGTTATAGTAGACCTGAGGAAGGGCTTGTTGTTGAACCAGCCTTCATTATAGTAGACCTGAGGGAGGGCTTGGGTTGTTGTTGAACCAGCCTTCATTATAGTAGACCTGAGGGAGGGCTTGGGTTGTTGTTGAACCAGCCTTCATTATAGTAGACCTGAGGGAGGGCTTGGGTTGTTGTTGAACCAGCCTTCATTATAGTAGACCTGAGGGAGGGCTTGGGTTGTTGTTGAACCAGCCTTCATTATAGTAGACCTGAGGGAGGGCTTGTTGTTGAACCAGCCTTCATTATAGTAGACCTGAGGGAGGGCTTGGGTTGTTGTTGAACCAGCCTTCATTATAGTAGACCTGAAGGAGGGCTTGGGTTGTTGTTGAACCAGCCTTCATTATAGTAGACCTGAGGGAGGGCTTGTTGTTGAACCAGCCTTCATTATAGTAGACCTGAGGGAGGGCTTGGGTTGTTGTTGAACCAGTCTTCATTATAGTAGACCTGAAGGAGGGCTTGGGTTGTTGTTGAACCAGCCTTCATTATAGTAGACCTGAGGGAGGGCTTGTTGTTGAACCAGCCTTCATTATAGTAGACCTGAAGGAGGGCTTGGGTTGCTGTTGAACCAGCCTTCATTATAGTAGACCTGAGGGAGGGCTTGTTGTTGAACCAGCCTTCATTATAGTAGACCTGAGGGAGGGCTTGTTGTTGAACCAGCCTTCATTATAGTAGACCTGAAGGAGGGCTTGGGTTGTTGTTGAACCATCCTTCATTATAGTAGACCTGAGGGAGGGCTTGTTGTTGAACCAGCCTTCATTATAGTAGACCTGAGGGAGGGCTTGTTGTTGAACCAGCCTTCATTATAGTAGACCTGAGGGAGGGCTTGGGTTGTTGTTGAACCAGCCTTCATTATAGTAGACCTGAGGGAGGGCTTGTTGTTGAACCAGCCTTCATTATAGTAGACCTGAGGGAGGGCTTGTGTTGTTGTTGAACCAGCCTTCATTATAGTAGACCTGAGGGAGGGCTTGGGTTGTTGTTGAACCAGCCTTCATTATAGTAGACCTGAGGGAGGGCTTGGGTTGTTGTTGAACCAGCCTTCATTATAGTAGACCTGAAGGAGGGCTTGGGTTGTTGTTGAACCAGCCTTCATTATAGTGGACCTGAGGGAGGGCTTGGGTTGTTGTTGAACCAGCCTTCATTATAGTAGACCTGAGGGAGGGCTTGGGTTGTTGTTGAACCAGCCTTCATTATAGTAGACCTGAAGGAGGGTTGTTGTTGAACCAGCCTTTGTTGAACCAGTCTTATTTCCAAATGGTCTCTGGAGCCAAACCCTTTATCGACAGCCTTCACTACTTCGCGATTGCAATGGGCAGGACAAAAATAAAACAGTCTTCATTGAGAGGAGGGGAGGCTATGCTTGGAAGAAAAAATAAAATAAAAAAATCTACATATGAAGTACACAAGCACCAAAAGCACAGTACTCTTGTTCCATGTGCATATGGGCAGTGTGCGTCACGGCTGCATAGGCTGTGTTTTCCGCTGTCAAAAGTCATGCCATAACCAACTGCACTTTGGATCGTGTTTTTAAGGACACACCTCAAATATTTCCACCACTCCCATCTGAGCACAAGTGAGCGGATATAAGAAAGGTAAATTGCCAATCCTTGTGCAACAGTTTTGAGAATAGCAGAGTGCTGGCTTTAACAGGTCGAAATGGCCAACTAATGTGCATTTGACCGCTTTAATGCCAGCCGAAAATAGAGCGCAAGCGTCAAACAGGTAGGCCTACCTCTTATTTCTGGAATAGGAAGAAATAGGCTCCAACACAAATCCCTCTTTTTGTTAGAAGCCTAAAGTCAAATTAAAATGAAGACTGTTTATATGAATTAGGCCTTTTCGAATTAGCCTACTTTCAGCACCAATGGGCTGTCCATCTCCGCGGCTGCCGCTTCATAGTCATGTAAGTTATGTAAATTACTAGAATATGGCTTATTGTGAGGTCAATAATGCTGATAAATAGCTTCATTATGGGCAACGAAACATATTGTTTTTATTCAAATCCATTATAGCAGTAGCAAGCTTACCTGCAGTCCTCATCTTCAAGCTCTCCCTCTAACTGAACAGGACATCAGTAGGTCTAATCCGCGCCCACAGATATTGCATTTGTTTGTCAAATAAAACATTATTTTCGGAAGAAGCCTTTGAAGTGCCACATACAGCCATTGGTTAGGCAGCACAAAAGGGTTTACATCAGCAAGAGCAGGCCGGGGCTTATGATTGGGAACGCCTATCCATTGCAGTGTAGCCTAGGTAATATACACCATCCCAGCAGCGCAAAAACTCAGGAAGGAAGTACATTTTCTTAGAAATATAACTTTGCCCTGTGCTTCTCCCAGCATGCTCTTGGTATAGCCTATAGTATAGGCTAAGGATTATTTGATTGAGGCCAGACTAGGTACACTTGATATTGCGCGCCCAGCAGAGAATAAGGGACGAGCGCCAACATCGAGATATACACAATAAGATACTAATTCTGAGCAATATGACATTTAATCGATTAGAAATTACATGACCCTTCCCAGGACTGAAATTGAAAAAGCACGACCCTCCCCCATTTTCCTCTGGGTAACAATTGTTTACATTTCGACAGCTCCCTCAGCAGTAACATACAGTTTATAGTTCTCAGTTAGCAGTAAACTACAGTTTATAGTTCTTAGTTAGCAGTAACATACAGTTTATAGTTCTTAGTTAGCAGTAACATACAGTTTATAGTTCTTAGTTAGCAGTAACATACAGTTTATAGTTCTTAGTTAGCAGTAACATACAGTTTATAGTTCTTAGTTAGCAGTAACATACAGTTTATAGTTCTTAGTTAGCAGTAACATACAGTTTATAGTTCTTAGATAGCAGTAACATACAGTTTATAGTTCTTAGTTAGCAGTAACATACAGTTTATAGTTCTTAGTTAGCAGTAACATACAGTTTATAGTTCTTAGTTAGCAGTAACATACCGTTTATAGTTCTTAGTTAGCAGTAACATACAGTTTATAGTTCTTAGTTAGCAGTAACATACAGTTTATAGTTCTTAGTTAGCAGTAACATACAGTTTATAGTTCTTAGTTAGCAGTAACATACAGTTTATAGTTCTTAGTCAGCAGTAACATACAGTTTATAGTTCTTAGTCAGCAGTAACATACAGTTTATAGTTCTTAGTTAGCAGTAACATACAGTTTATAGTTCTTAGTTAGCAGTAACATACAGTTTATAGTTCTTAGTTAGCAGTAACATACAGTTTATAGTTCTTAGTCAGCAGTAACATACAGTTTATAGTTCTTAGTTAGCAGTAACATACAGTTTATAGTTCTTAGTTAGCAGTAACATACAGTTTATAGTTCTTAGTTAGCAGTAACATACAGTTTATAGTTCTTAGTTAGCAGTAACATACAGTTTATAGTTCTTAGTTAGCAGTAACATACAGTTTATAGTTCTTAGTTAGCAGTAACATACCGTTTATAGTTCTTAGTTAGCAGTAACATACAGTTTATAGTTCTTAGTTAGCAGTAACATACCGTTTATAGTTCTTAGTTAGCAGTAACATACAGTTTATAGTTCTTAGTTAGCAGTAACATACAGTTTATAGTTCTTAGTTAGCAGTAACATACAGTTTATAGTTCTTAGTTAGCAGTAGCATACCGTTTATAGTTCTTAGTTAGCAGTAACATACAGTTTATAGTTCTTAGTTAGCAGTAACATACCGTTTATAGTTCTTAGTTAGCAGTAACATACAGTTTATAGTTCTTAGTTAGCAGTAACATACCGTTTATAGTTCTTAGTTAGCAGTAACATACAGTTTATAGTTCTTAGTTAGCAGTAACATACCGTTTATAGTTCTTAGTTAGCAGTAACATACAGTTTATAGTTCTTAGTTAGCAGTAACATACAGTTTATAGTTCTTAGTTAGCAGTAACATACAGTTTATAGTTCTACTGAATCTCTGCCCTTAAGAATATCTCTGCGCTGCATATTCTACTGAATCTCTGTCCTCCATCTGTCCACCTCTCCCAGCTGGACATCACATAGGTGTGTGTGTGTGTGTGTCTATTTCCTGTCCCCAGGTGTACAGTGCGGATGGTGAGTTCCTGTTTAAATTTGGTTCCCATGGCGAAGGGAACGGCCAGTTCAATGCCCCCACCGGAGTTGCCGTGGACACCAACGGGAACATCATCGTGGCCGACTGGGGCAACAGCCGCATACAGGTGAGGCCACACCCACATCACCTAATACAGGTGAGGGCACACACAGAGCACCTAATACAGGTGAGGCCACACCCACAGCACCTAATACAGGTGAGGCCACACCCACAGCACCTAATACAGGTGAAGCCACACCCACAACACCTAATACAGGTGAAGCCACACCCACAGCACCTAATACAGGTGGAGATGTTGTTTCCTACCTTCACCACCTGGGGGCGGCCCATCAGGAAGTCCAGGACCCAGTTGCACAGGGTGGGGTTCAGACCCAGGGCCCTGAGCTTAATGATGAGCTTGGAGGGTACTACGGTGTTGAATTCTGAGCTATAATCAATGAACAGCATTCTTACATAGGTATTCCTCTTGTCCAGATGGGATAGGGCAGTGTGCAGTGCGATGGCGACTGCGTCATACGTGGATCTATTGGGGTGGTATGCAAATTGAAGTGGGTCTAGGGTGTCAGGTAAGGTACAGGTGATATGATCCTTAACTAGCCTCTCAAAGTACTTCATGATGACAGAAGTGAGTGTTACAGGGCAATAATCATTTAGTTCAGTTACCTTCACTTTCTTGGGTACAGGAACAATGGTGGACATCTTGAAGCAAGTGGGGACAGCAGACTGGGATAGGGAGAGATTGAATATGTCCATAAACACTCCAGCCAGCTGGTCTGCACATGCTCTGAGAACGCAGCTTTGGATGCCTTCTGGGCCGGCAGCCTTGCAAGGGTTAACACGCTTACATGTCTTACTCACGTCGGCAGTGGCCCGCATCGGCAGCTCTGTGTTTTTCTCGAAGCGAGCGCAAAAGGTCTTTAGCTTGTCCGGGAGCGAGGCGGCGGTGTCCACGACGTGGCTGGTTTTCCCTTTATAATCAGTGATTGTCTGAGCCGTTGAAGAGGAAATGTCCTCTTCATCTAAGACGTTGTTTTCCCAAGCGGGAGCCTGGGGTTCAGACAATTTACAATACAATACAAAGTCAGATGTAAAAAAAGGTCTGCAAGAACATAATTGAACCCCAAAACTGAAACCCCTTCTTCTTTCCCCAGGTGTTTGACAGCACTGGTTCCTTCCTGTCCTACATCAACACATCAGCTGACCCTCTCTACGGCCCCCAGGGTCTGACCCTCACCTCTGATGGACACGTGGCCGTAGCCGACTCTGGGAACCACTGCTTCAAGATCTACCGCTACCTACAGTGATCGGGAGATGGAGGGAGGGGTGGAGGGAGGGATGGAGGGATTTGGATGGAGGGAGGGAGGGATGGAGGGAGGGGTGGAGGGATGGAGGGATGGAGGGATGGAGGGATGGACGGAGAGGTGGAGACATGGACCGACAGAACAACTGCTTCAAGGCCTACTGCTTCCTACAGTAGGATGGATGGATGGAGAGATGGAGGGACGGAGAGGTGGACAGACAGAACCACAGTTCTTAAACTACTACCTACAGTAGAAGGACTGCCAGTTGGGACTCGCCCCTGCAGCTTTACCATCCTCCCTGTGTTTCTGCACCTACCATTCTGCCAAACTCTCCAGCCAGACAAGAGACAAACACAGAACTGAACTCCCCTTTAGGAGGCTGGAGTGGAATGGAAAAGAGGACGTTATCATAGGTGAATCAGATAAATACTCGACAACGACCTTATCAGGAAACAGCGTTAATATGGCCATACCCCATGAAACAGAGATAATATGTCCATACTCCATGAAACAGAGATAATATGTCCATACTCTGTGTCTATTGGGGCGGCAGGTAGCTTAGTGGGTAAGAGCGTTGTGCCAGTAACCGAAAGGTCGCTGGTTCTAATCCCCGAGCCGACTAGGTGACAAATCTGTCGATGTGCCCTTAAGCAAGGCACTTAACCCTAATTGCTCCTGTAAGTCGCTCTGGATAAGAGCGTCTGCTAAATGACTAAAATGTAATGTAATGTATTCCATCGGGGACCACGTTGGAAACAAGTGGAATCGCTTTAGCGTTTTATCCCCTGGGTTATAGTCAGCCATCTTTTACCAATAAATCTAAAAGGAGCGTCACATCCGCCATCTTGTGTGATCCATAACCATATATAGATGTACATAATGCATATTTTGTGTGTAGCAGTATCTGAATACTTTCCTCCTGTACATGTTAAACTATAGACTTCAGATCAATGCACTGTCGACCACTTCACAAGATACAGTATGTGAGGTAGAACTGTACGAAGTTAAACACATTTCTAGTTGTGAACTTTAACAAGCAAAGGACTTGGTTGTTTTTTTTTGTAGATTGTTTCTACATGATTTTAATCTTTAAACAAATCATTAGTTCTAATTGGCCCTGCTGTGTAGCCGTCCTCCTCTTCCTGGCCTTGGGTGTGTCCCAATAATTCCTCCTTCCTTCTGCACTTGTTCGGGCTAAAGTGAGTTTCCATATACCAGTCATTTCCTTTTGATAGAGTCGATGTCCGCGCCCCCACGGAAATCTAATTAGTCTGTTTAAGCTAGAGAGATCTGGGCTGCGTCTCAATCCACCGGCATCCGCCAACGTGTCGTCCTTCCGCATCTGCGGTGGAAAAGTGGCAGAGCTACAGCGGTGTTTGTCAGACCAGGAGACATCCCGGAAAATCGGTCTTCTCACGAAAAAAAGGCCTGTAGTGTCCACACGGTTTTTGAAAAGATGAGACTCTCACAAACACGTGTGCTCTCCGTTTTGCGCTACGACCCCCCACAAGCGTCAAGGACTCGTCTGAAGTCGGTACCACCGATCTGCCAACCTCTGTCTGTAGCGTCCGAACAGTTTGGGCTACACACTAATATGACCCCACCATCAAAACGACTCTCACGAACACGTACACGTCAGTTGTTTTGCTCTAGGATGCCCACAAGCCTCACAAGACTAGTCTGAAGGTGCCAGTTTATACATGGAAGTACTTCAGTGCCCAAGAATAGGGGGGAAATATGGGTAATTAAAAAAAACATGAATTTCCTGATCTTTCTTATACTGTATCTCAGATATAGAACAGACACTTCAAAACCTTATTCCTTTTGACTAACTGTTTTGACATGTATGAATATCTTATTCGATGCATTTATATGGGCTGATAGCCATTTGGGAAAAATACCTTCCTCTCCTCGACTCCTCCGTCCTCTCTCCTCCGTGACCCGGAAACTGATAAGTGGTCGAGGAGAGTGTCAATTCGTTAGTAGGGGAATGGAAGAGTGTCCTCCCCTCCCAGATAGCCTCCTTTCACCGAGGACAGTGCTTTATGGAAGGGTTTAAATATCTGCCACACCCCCTTTGAATCAACGTTTGCTTTGTCGGAGGAGAAAAGCAAACCTTTATAAACTAGATGCAACATCGTTTTATCTATAATATATCTGCCACAACTAGCAACATTTTTATTTTTACACATATATTTTGAGATTCCTCCTCTGTAAACGGCATTTGCCTGTGTAACAGTGTTGCTTCCGTCCCTCTCCTTGCCTCTACCTGGGCTCGAACCAGGGACCCTCTGCACACATCGACAACAGTCACCCTCGAAGCACCGTTACCCGTCGCCTCCACAAAAGCCGCGGCCCTTGCAGAGCAAGGGGAACAACTACTTCAAGGTCTCAGCGCGAGTGACGTCACCGATTGAAACTCTACTAGTGCGCACCGCTAACTAGCTAGCCATTTCACACCGGATGACGCGCCAGTGGACAAGGAGAGTCTCATTTCAGTTACATTTTATTTGGATAGTCCGGACTATCAATAAACTATCTGTTGATAAGCAACTGCTTGCTACGGTTACGGTTAGGTTTAGTATAAGGGTTGGGTAAAGGTTAAGTTTAGGGTTAGGATAAGGTTTAAGGTTAAGTTTAGGATTAGGATAAGGATTAAGGTTTGAGCTAGGGTTAGTAGATAGTTAGTTGAAATGTTACTGGTAGTCGGTTGAGCCAAATAAAGTGTCACCCTCATTTCAAAACAAGCACATTTGTTTCCACATTTCCTCTCCAGGACGAGGAAGGAGGAGTTAGCTAAACAAATTGTGACTCTCCCCATGAAGGGAAGTGAACAAGTGCACACTTCTGGAGAAAGGAGAGATTATTGGTGATACTGTAGCACTGCTCTTCAGCACCCTCTAGTGGGGGAAACAGCACATTCAGACTGCTCTTCAGCACCCTCTAGTGGGGGAAACATCACATCCAGACTGCTCTTCAGCTCCCTCTAGTGGGGGAAACATCACATCCAGACTGCTCTTCAGCTCCCTCTAGTGGGGGAAACATCACATCCAGACTGCTCTTCAGCTCCCTCTAGTGGGGGGAAACACCACATCCAGACTGATAAAATACATCATTGTACGTTGTTGTTGGACATTACACAAAGATGATTACTGTTAAAGGAATAATATATATGCCTCTGTGTATATTCAAATATTGCTATCATATATCATATTGTAAAAGTGTATATTAATACCTTATTGTTGTTGTGGCTGATGAAAGCACCTTCTCCGTGCGGGTTTGCCAGTATTCGCATTTGTTCTGTCTTTCACTGTTCAGAAGGGTTTCTTTGTGGTAAATGAGAAGCACATCACCAGCTAACAGACAAGGGCATGTGGAGTTATATTCTAAATCAGGGGTGGCCAACCCTCTTCCTGGAGAGCTATAACCTCCTGCAGGGTTTTGTTCCAGCCCTACTCAGAACACACCTGGTTCTACTAATCAGTTGCCCCTCAGGATCTTGTTTAGCTGAGTAGGGTATAGGGCTGGCGCAAAAGCCTGCACACCCAGTAGCTCTCCAATATGACGGATGGCCAACCCTGTTCTAATCATATACATCATTTATTGGAACGGGAGTGAAGAAATACTCTGTGCAAGACTTCACTCATGTTACTGATTAGTACTGTTGTATCTCTCTCTAAAACTATTCAGCAAATATTGTATTTGTTTTGAGTAATCTCCTACCTTGAGTGATATCCTCGCTGACTCCCTCCAATGCATGACCCAGTGCTTGGACTAAAATACGTCTCACTGACTCCCTCCAATGCATGACCTAGTGCTTGGACTAAAATACGTCTCACGGACTCTCTCCAATGCATGACCTAGTGGTTGGACTAAAATAAGCTAGTAAGTAAGACGACACTGAAATAAAATCACCAGAAATATGACATTACTTTCACAAAGATCCTGTATAATATACATTTAAAATCGTTTTTTGTATTTTGTTCAGATCATAACGATATGATTACAAAAGGTATGTATTAAATATTAAAAGACACAACACAGTCATGGTTATCTGGGTGCTTTGTTTGTGTGGTGTAGGATAAAGGTGGCGGGCTGAAGCCGAAAACAGTGACGTTGATCGATCTACGTCGAGGGAGGACTTGGTTTTTTGTACATGAAAATAAAATATTCTTATGATTACTTAAGAAAAAAGTATATTTCGAACTGCTAAATTGGAACCAAATCAGAACTCCCATACCCTTGTGATGAAGGCAGCCAATGGCCTGCTTCTAAGATGTAAACACAGCCTCTAATCTGCTGTCAGTGTGTTAAGACGAACGAACGTTAGCGCCCAACGACTGAAATAAGATAGATATCCGTTTGAGTGCACTTGAAATATTTTTAAAAAACATTTTAGTCATTTAGCAGACGCTCTTATCCAGAGCGACTTACAGTTAGTGAGTGCATACATTTTTTTTTTCATACCGGCCCCCCATGGGAATCGAACCCACAACCCTGGCATTGCAAACGCCATCCCTGCCGGCCAAACCCTCCCCTACCTTGGACGACGCTGGGCCAATTGTGCGCCGCCCCATGTCTCCCGGTCGCGGCCGGCTACGACAGAGCCTGGATTCAAACCAGGATCTCTAGTGGCACAGTTAGCACTGCGATGCAGTGCCTTAGACCACTGCGCCACTCTGGAATTGCAGCATGCAATTCGAATGGTCTTGATCATGTGAAGAGGTAACTCTGTTGACCAATTTATTGAAAGCTAGCCAGCATAATACAGTGAAAGTTAATGCGTCTGCTCAGGAAACTAGCTAGCGTTTCATTAGCTACAGCGCCTTCGGAAAGTATTCAGACCCCTCGACGTTCTCCACATTTTGTTACGTTACAGCCTTATTCAAAAAAATTGATTTAACAAATAATAATCCTCAGCAATCTACACACACAATACCCCCATAATGACAAAGCGAAAAACAGGTTCAGATTTTTTGTGCAAATGTATTAGAAACAAAATCACCTTATTTACATAAGTATTCAAAAGACCCTTTGCTATGAGCATTTACATTTTACATTTTTTTGTCATTCAGCAGACACTCTTATCCAGAGCGACTTACAGTTAGTGAGTGCATACATTTTTATACTGTTGCCGTTGATCATCCTTGAGATGTTTCTACAACTTGATTGGAGTCCACCTGTGGTAAATTCAATTGATTGGACATTATTAGGAAAGGCACACAACTGTCTATATAAGGTCCCAAAGTTGACCATGCATGTCAGAGCAAAAACCAAGCCATGAGGTCGAAGGAATTGTCTGTAGAGCTCTCGAGACAAGATTGTGTTGAGGAACAGATCTGGGGAAGGGTACCAAAAAATGTCTGCAGCATTGAAGGTCCCCAAGAACACAGTGGCCTCCATCATTCTTAAAATGGAAGAAGTTTGGAACCACCAACACTCTTCCTAGAGCTGGCCGCCCGGCCAAACTGAGCAATCAGGGGAGAAGGGCCTTGGTCAGAGGTCACTCTGACAGAGCTCGGGAGTTCCTCTGTGGAGATGGGAGAACCTTGTGGCAAAACATGTACGTGTTTGTGAGTCTCACCTTTCCACAGAGGGGTATTAGTGTGTACCCCAAACCATCCGGACGCTACAGACAGAAGTTGGTAGATCGGCGGTACCGACTTCAGACGAGTCCCAAGACTCTTGTGGTCGTAGAGCGTAATAGTTTGTAGCCAAACCGTTCGGACGCTACAGACGATTTTGTGAGGAGACCAAGCTCTGTCACCTTTCACCGCAAGTGCGACATCGGCGGATTGCTACGCATCCAATGCAAAAAAAAAAAAAGATATCTCTAGCTTAAACTGACAGGTTTTTAATGGGAATTTGTTTTTTATGATGCTAATTAGATTTCGGCAGGGGAGCTGACGTCGACTCCAGGGGGTTTTAACCGCAAAACTACCTCCATACTTCCATTTGTTTGTATGTGTTACCATCAGACGAGTCATGTGACCATAGTGGTCATAATAGTTGGGTAGGGCCAAACTATTCGGAAGCTAGACGGTTTTATGAGAATACCGATTTTATTTAAAACATTTTTTTTTTTTAGATGTCTCATGGTCTGACAAACAACAGTAGCTCGGACATAGAGGGATGCAGTGGATTGAGAGACAGCCCATGCTGATATCGCCATCTTAAAATTGACCGATTTTTTATTTTATTATGTTACTTAGATTGCGCATGGGTGCGTCAATAGACTCTTAAAAGATATCCAAACAGGCGATCTAGCTGCCTTGGGCCAGGTGCTGTAAAAGCGGTTGTGACAGGGTAGGAAAACTGTTTCCCAGGGGATCCTTAATACCTTTAAATGCTACGTTCATGGTGGTAAAATAAAAAAAACTGCAGCCTCTTGGTGATATGGATATTCCACGTCACTATTGAAATTTCGATGAAAATGTGATTAAAATTTGCACCGATTTTCCTCCCCTCTCTAATACCCATTCTTACAACAACTGATCCTCCCGTTGTCCTAGAATAATACATTATCATATAAAATAATATTTTTGAACAATTCTCAGCCTAAATGACATTCATTTCTAGAGCACTCTGATATCCTAAATAAAACTATTTAGTAAATACAACACAAAACATTGTCCATTTACATTTTAATTTTCCAAATGCTCATTAGTAACACAAGGATGGTAGGCTTACATACAGTATTGCATTTGTAATTTGTACCAATGATAACATGAACAAACACGATTCAAACTGAGCCATTCTTTCCAAAACACCCAATATGCATTGCAATCATTTCATAAAAACAATCATAATTCATTAAAATGAAGTAAAATGCTAAATTCAAAAAGGTAAAACAAAAATAAATACATTGATATTTAAGGGTAAATGAATAACAGGATAAAAAAACAACATAAAAAGACACCTGACCTTGTGTATTCTTGGGGTGCGTTCAGTTTGATTTAACATTTGCTACATTGCGGAACGGTTTGTACTGAACGACACCTTTCCCCAAAACGTTCTTGTACGTTCTTAAACAGACTAAGGTACATTTTCTCCGTTTGGTGGGTGTGGCTTGAATCAATAAGTGAATTTAAAAAAGGACAGCTGTACATTTTGAACCCACAACCTCTCTCCATTTTTCAACCGGTCGTTCAGTACAGCACCGTTTCCGTTTAAATCGAACGTTCCACTAAGTTTTCATACTGAACGCAGCCCTGTATTTGAACACAACCCCAGTGGAACATTCTGGTTGGACCGCAGATGGTCAAGACAACCATGCTCAAATGGACCAATCAGCAACCAGAGCAATGTGACCTGAACGGACACAGCCAATAGGAAAACATTCTAACCCGTAAACAGCGTTCTCCACATGTTAAAAGCACCAAAATAAACAACACTAGCCGGATCGCGCTCAGCAGGACGCAACGTTTTGGAACGTTCAGATAGAAATAGCCTGTGTAGAATAAGGAATCACATCAGCTCTATTCATGGAATTTTCTATCTGCAATGGGATTGGTTAAACCTTTCCATGAAATGATGATTGGTTTATCCTTGAGAAACCAACATTTTAACCTTTACGAAATGAAGATGAACCAAATGTTATGTTTAAAAACTACACACAGGTTAACTTGAAATCTAAAATGGACTATTCAAATAAAATACAAACAAGGTTATTCACAACCGTCAAAAAAACTGGATGTAATGTAATGTTATTGACAACAAAGAACAGGACGTAAATGTTATTGACAACAAAGAACAGGACCCATTAATAGTCAATGTAATGGTACAGTGTATGTCCTGTACAGGTAACTGCCAAAATAAAGGAACCACTTGAGTAAATGAGGGATACGAAGTCTAGTGAAAGCAGGTGCTTCCACACAGGTGTGGTTCCTGAGTTAAGCAATTAACATCCCATCAGGGTCATGTATAAAAATGGCCAGTTACTTTGGCTACCGTGGCTAGAAAAAGAGTGTGTGTGTGTCTCAGTCACCAGATCTCAACCCAATTGAACACTTATGGGAGATTCTGGAGCGGCGCCCTGAGACAGCGTTTTCCACCACCATCAACAAAACACCAAATGATGGAATTTCTCATGGAAAGAATGGTGTCGCAACCCTCCAATAGAGTTCCAGACACTTGTAGAATCTATGCCAAGACACACTGAAGCTGTTCTGGCTCTCTGATTGGCCCAACACTCTATTAAAAATACACTCTATGTTGGCGTTTCCTTTATTTTGGCAGTTCCCTGTATGTGCGTACTTGGTGTTTTAGGAAACTCAGGAGTAGTAGAGTAGTCCTCCGTTTCTGCATCTCAAATGGCACCCTATTCCCTCTATAGTGAACGACCAGGGTCCATTGGGCTCTGGTAAAACGTAGTGTACTATATAGGGTATAGGGTATAGGGTGTGTGGTCTCAGACACGCCCGTTCACACAGACAGGCATTCGAGGGTTTTGGATCCTACTACAGACACGGCATGTGTACCGAATGGCACTCTGTACCCTATGTAGTGAACCACTTTGGTCAAAATCAGTGCACTATATAGGAAATAGGGTACCATTGTGGTAGATTTGGGACGCAGACACTCCCCGTCACAGCTTTTAGAGGGCAGACTACACCGTGAAGTCCAGCGGTAGAGACTACACCGTGAAGTCCAGCGGTAGAGACTACACCGTGAAGTCCAGCGGTAGAGACTACACCGTGAAGTCCAGCGGTAGAGACTACACCGTGAAGTCCAGCGGTAGAGACTACACCGTGAAGTCCAGCGGTAGAGACTACACCGTGAAGTCCAGCGGTAGAGACTACACCGTGAAGTCCAGCGGTAGAGACTACACCGTGAAGTCCAGCGGTAGAGACTACACCGTGAAGTCCAGCGGTAGAGACTACACCGTGAAGTCCAGCGGTAGAGACTACACCGTGAAGTCCAGCGGTAGAGACTACACCGTGAAGTCCAGCGGTAGAGACTACACCGTGAAGTCCAGCGGTAGAGACTACACCGTGAAGTCCAGCGGTAGAGACTACACCGTGAAGTCCAGTGGTAGAGACTACACCGTGAAGTCCAGTGGTTAGAACCAGAGGGTGGTATCTCTTCTGACCAGAATATCAGCTGTCGTTTTTTGTTCATTTCCCCGACGATTCTACATGTTGAAACGGCCACAATTCATCAATACCCAGCGGGTGACTAACTACGCACGGCCCAATGTTAGTTAAGGTGCGTCTTGGTGTCCTTTAGGAGCAAAGCAACCTTTGCTTTGCAACGTGATGTTATGTATTAGTCACAACGTGTCCCTGTGGTGCCACAGAACCACCCAGGAATTATTCCAGATCATGGTTAAGGGGAAAAATTACTTCATTAAAACCCAGAGGGAGGTGGTAAGTACGTATTAAGTTCCACATCGCTACATGTATTTCAAATTGGATTCTATGGGGAAGGGGGGGGGGGGGTCTTGTTCAAACTACAATCACAACATTTGGAACCCCCACCAAAGCCACAGTAGAATCAGTCCCATTCTAGAACACTCCAGGGGTTCTGGCACAAAGCCACAGTAGAATCAGTCCCATTCTAGAACACTCCAGGGGTTCTGTCACAAAGCCACAGTAGAATCAGTCCCATTCTAGAACACTCCAGGGGTTCTGGCATAAAGCCCACAGCTGGAATGGTTGATCATACATCATCAACAGTGACTCTGGAATGAGTAGCCTAACACACACACACACGCTCTCTGAGAGTTTGCTGTAGACCTAATCTTCTACCCAGGCACACACACACACACACACACACTCGCTCTCTGAGAGTTTGCTGTAGACCTAATCGTCTACCCAGGCACACACACCCACCCACCGTCTCAGTAGTAATGACAGATCTGCAGTCTGCTCCCAGGATCGTTCTTCCCCGGGCTGAAGAACGGAGACACCGGCTCTTCGAAGTACGCGTCGAACATGTACAACTTCTTCATGGTGACTGCGTCGTAGAAGGACACGCGGCCTGCGTCGTAGTCCAGGTACACGCCCACCCGCGGAGAGTTCCAGTAATCGGCCAGAGGTATCTTGGCGTCCTCCTCGTTAGCGTACAGCCTGTCCTGCAGACTCAGGCTCCAGTAACCGGACGACGGGCACAGGTTTACGAAACCCTTCCTGGGACTGTACTCCCCCGTCACTCCCAGGTACCACACACCCTTGTCCTTCACATCCACCTGAAATAAGAAACCACCACCAAAAACATTACTGTTGTTGCCTTTCTTCATTAAGATTCCTTTAAATTCTCCACATGTACACGAGGCCCAATGATATAAAAATGTGGCTTCTGCTTTATCCCAACCCCTTAGAATTTACACTAGGATGCTAGCAACATGCCTAAAAAATAAAATCATCAAGCATCTTGGTCAGGAAAACTTTTTCCAAATCAGGATGTACACTACCTGCCATATGCATTTGGAAACTAGCTAGGTTTCCATCGAATTGGCGACAGATTTTCATGCGAATATTCTAAAATCCGCATGAAGAAAATATGTGCCACCAGTGGTGTTTCCACCAAACAGACTTGTTGCAGATAAAAAAATAAAAAAATAAAAATCAGGTGCGTGACGACACAAAAGTGACTTTTTACCTTAAGATTTCATGTACCGAATACATTTTTTTTAAAAAGTTCAACGCGTTTCCATTGCATTTTCCACTCTGCGTTTAAATAGCAAATGTGCCTACACTGGTCTTGGCACGTGCGCATAAAGTTGATCCCGCCGCCATTTTTCACATCATTAATTTTACAGACACAAAAAGATCCCACCATGTCAAACAAACAAATTATCTGTAGGCATTTATAAGCATGTAGCGAAACTTCCCGGTTTCCATCACAGCCGTCGTGATAGAAACTGTGGGATTGAAACATGGTTAGTGAAGACGGATCTTTTAAATTTGGCTCCATTTTGGATCGGAGATCAAATGTTTCATATGAGGCTACAGAATGTCAAGCTTTTATTTGAAGCTATTTTCATACATACGTTTTACCATTCAGAAATGAAAGTGACTTTATGTATCAAGTCCCCCACCATTTGAAGGTGTCATAAGTATATGGACAAATTCTCTTCTAGTGTATTAAAGAACTCAAGTTTAGTATGTGGTTACATATTCCTAGCATACAATGACTCTACAAACTTTTTGGGATGCATTTGCAGTTTGTTTTGGTTGTGTTTCAGATGATTCTGTGCCCAATAGAAATGATTGGTAAATAATGTATTGTGTCACTTTTATTGTAAATAAGAATATAATACGTTTCTTAACACTTCTACATTAAATGTGGATGTTACCATGATTACTACGCTTGGGCGGTATATCGTATACCGGGGTATTTGGAAAAAGCCACAGGACGGTTTTTCAATACCGTCAATGCTAATTATTTGATGTTTCTCAAATAAATTTGAATTTTTGTAGATACTTTTAAAGATAATACCTCTAGTCAACTCGTGCAATACGTTAGGAGGTAAAGCAGATCGCGTTCTTCATTTCACCCGTCACATTATTTTACATTATGAAGCTTACCGTAGTTCCCCAGAACAGTTGAGCCAGTCACGTGTTTGTTTGTAAATAGCACACCGTGAGACGGCGGGAGCTGGTGAGTCCGCAGCGTTCTAGATCTATCGGCGAGTCTCTGTTGCGCAGCGCACACGAGGTGATGAAGTTACACTTGTATACAATTCATTACTAAAAATGTTTGCCATCAGATATCTGGTGGTCCTCTGTAGCTCGGTTGGTAGAGCATGGTGCTTGCAACGCCAGGATAGTGGGTTTGATTCCCTGGACTAACCATACGTTAAATGTATGCACGTATGACTGAAAGTGGCTTTGGATAAAAGCGTCTGCTAAATGGCATATGTTATTATCATCTTATAATGGCTTTCTGCCAGAAGTCAGAGGTCTGGATGAGATAGTACAGCGGCCATTTTGTCCCTGTGCTTCCTACGAGCGGCCATTTTGTCCCTGTGCTTCCTACGAGCGTTGTTTTCCCTCCTCTGCTTCCTGTACACATGCTGTTCTTCCTTCAGAAAAGCATGCATCACAACTTTGTTCATTTGCACAATTTCTCTCGTTCACTTTCGCTTGTAAATGTCCCCACTCACCGAACATGACATACGGTAGCTACTAGCTATGCTTGTATAACTTTATGAGCTGGATTTGCCTGGCTTTGCAATTAGTTTGTTCGTTTTCACTCGTTAGCATTTAGCTAACAGCGTCTATGTGATTTCACTATTACTTTAGCTAATTTTGTTAGCATTCTGGTAATCATTCATTTTTTTTGTTCCTTCTTTTTTTTTTTTACAATTGCGCCCCCTTGTGTGCTGTACCGGTAATACCGTAAATCCTGGGACGGCAGAAGAACACTATGACGGTATGAAAATCTGGATACCACCCAAGCCTAATGATTACAGATAGTCATGAATGGTGAAAAATTATGAGTGAGAAAGGTAGAGGAACAGATCATATCCCCAAAACATGCTTATCTCTCACCATTACCAATAACAGGGGAATTTAGCATGACATTTATGCCTCTGTAACTTTGTTATCGGAGGGTAAGTATTAAAATAACCTCAAATAAAAAAAAGGTGACATTCTGTACTGTCGTCTCATATGAAACATTTGATCTCAAAATCCAAAATTCTGCAGTACAGCGCCAAATTAAAAAAGACTTAGCTAGCTTAAGTTGAATGCACTGACTATAAGTAGCTCTGGATAAGAGTGTCTGCTAAAATATGACATACTACACATGTCTTGTACACACAGTGTCATCAGACATCATAACATGTAATATACAGTACATGTAAAGATATGTACCTCCCAGTAGTGTTGCCCGCTGGAGTATTGTGCGGTGGCCAGGATACCACAGAAGCGGGTGAAGCGCTGAGGCAGGTCTGGTTCCTGGCTACGGGTACGCACCTCCTCTACCTTGGTGTCGAAGTCTGTGATGGCCAGGTTAGGGTGGGCCGTGTCTGGGTCCAGGGTCAGGTTCTGGGGCACTGGGAGCAGGAGGGGAGAGAGAGATGGAGGGAACGAGAGAAGGAGGTGGAAGAGGGAGAACCGAGACAGAGAGAGTGGGGGGGGGAGAGAGAGAGAGAGAGAGAAAAGGTAGAGGGGGTGTGGGAGAGAGGGGTGGCCAGAGAGAGAGAGAGAGAAAGGAGAGGGAGAGAGAAAGGGGGAGACAGAGCGGGATAGCGAGAGACAAAGTCAGAGAGAGGGGGGGAGAGAGAGAAAGGTAGAGGGGGTGTGGGAGAGAGGGGTGGCCAGAGAGAGAAAAAGGAGAGAGAGAAAGAGAAAGGAGAGAGAGAAAGAGGGAGACAGAGACAGAGAGAGGGGGGGGAGAGAGAGAAAGGTAGAGGGGGTGTGGGAGAGAGGGGTGGCCAGAGAGAGAAAGGAGAGAGAGAAAGAGAAAGGAGAGAGAGAAAGAGGGAGACAGAGACAGAGGGGGAGAGCGAGAGACAAAGTCAGAGAGAGGGGGGAGAGAGAGGGGGGGGAGACAAGGAGAGGTAGATTAGATGGGAAGCTCATCTGTGCAGTAGACGTGTTAATAGAACAGTCAAGAGAGGGTCTGTGTCTGTGTGTGTCCAGGTCAACTCACTGGTGTGCAGCACATGCATCATCCTTTTCCACAAGATCAGCTGATGGGGTCCAGAGAACTCATTCATCCAGTCACCCGGACAGTTAACAGATGATATGAGAGGGCTCACCTTTAGAGGACTGGAGAGAGGAGAGAAGGGGAGAAGAGGAGAGGAAGGGAGAGAAGAGGAGAGGAAGGGAGAGAAGAGGAAGGGAGAGAAGAGGAGAGGAGAGGAGAGGAAGGGAGAGGAGAGGAGGGGAGAGAAGAGGGAAGAGGAGAGAAGATGAGAGGAAGGGAGAGAAGAGGAAGGGAGAGAAGAGGAAGGGAGAGAAGAGGAGAGGAAGGGAGAGAAGAGGAAGGGAGAGGGAAGAGGAGAGAAGATGAGAGGAGGGGAGAGAAGGGGAGAGAAGAGAAGAGGAAGGGAGAGGAGAGGAGAGAAGAGGGAAGAGGAGAGAAGATGAGAGGAGGGGAGAGAAGAGAAGAGGAAGGGAGAGAAGAGGAGGGGAGAGAAGAGGAGGGGAGAGAAGAGAAGAGGAGAGGAAGGGAGAGGAGAGGAGGAAAGAGGAGAGGAGAGGAGAGGAGAGGAGAGGAGAGGAGAGGAGAGGAGAGGAGAGGAGAGGAGAGGAGAGGAGAGGAGAGGAGAGGAGAGGAGAGGAGAGGAGAGGAGAGGAGAGGAGAGGAGAGGAGAGGAGAGGAGAGGAGAGGAGAGGAAGGAAGAGGAGAGAAGAGGAAGGAAGAGGAAGGAAGAGGAAGGAAGAGGAGAGGAGGGGAGAGGAGAGGAGAGGTTGGATTATATATATATATATATATGATGTCATACTGGCCATGTTACCTCACTGGGCTGTAACAGGGAGGAGGAGAGATATACAGTGAGGGAAAAAAGTATTTGATCCCCTGCTGATTTTGTACGTTTGCCCACTGACAAAGAAATGATCAGTCTATAATTTTAATGGTAAGTTTATTTGAACAGTGAGAGACAGAATAACAACAAACAAATCCAGAAAAACCCATGTCAAAAATGTTATAAATTGATTTGCATTTTAATGAGGGAAATAAGTATTTGACCCCCTCTCAATCAGAAAGATTTCTGGCTCCCAGGTGTCTTTTATACAGGTAATGAGCTGAAATTAGGAGTGCTCCTAATCTCAGCTTGTTACCTGTATAAAAGACACCTGTCCACAGAAGCAATCAGATTCCAAACTCTCCACCATGCACAAGACCAAAGAGCTCTCCAAGGATGTCAGGGACAAGATTGTAGACCTACACAAGGCTGGAATGGGCTACAAGACCATCGCCAAGCAGCTTGGTGAGAAGGTGACAACAGTTGGTGCGATTATTCGCAAATGGAAGAAACACAAAAAAACTGTCAATCTCCCTCGGCCTGGGGCTCCATGCAAGATCTCACCTCGTGGAGTTGCAATGATCATGAGAACAGTGAGGAATCATCCCAGAACTACACGGGAGGATCTTGTCAATGATCTCAAGGAAGCTGGGACCACAGTCACCAAGAAAACAATTGGTAACACACTACGCCGTGAAGGACTGAAATCCTGCAGCGCCCGCAAGGTCCCCCTGCTTAAGAAAGCACATATACATGCCCGTCTGAAGTTTGCCAATGAACATCTGAATGATTCAGAGGAGAACTGGGTGAAAGTGTTGTGGTCAGATGAGACCAAAATGGAGCTCTTTGGCATCAACTCAACTCGCCGTGTTTGGAAGAGGAGGAATGCTGCCTATGACCCCAAGAACACCATCCCCACCGTCAAACATGGAGGTGGAAACATTATGCTTTGGGGGTGTTTTTCTGATAAGGGGACAGGACAACTTCACCGTATCAAAGGGACAATGGACGTGGCCATGTACCGTCAAATCTTGGGTGAGAAGCTCCTTCCCTCAGCCAGGGCATTGAAAATGGGTCGTGGATGGGTATTCCAGCATGACAATGACCCAAAACACACGGCCAAGGCAACAAAGGAGTGGCTCAAGAAGAAGCACATTAAGGTCCTGGAGTGGCCTAGCCAGTCTCCAGACCTTTAATACCATAGAAAATCTGTGGAGCGAGCTGAAGGTTCGAGTTGCCAAACGTCAGCCTCGAAACCTTAATGACTTGGAGAAGATCTGCAAAGAGGAGTGGGACAAAATCCATCCTGAGATGTGTGCAAACCTGGTGGCCAACTACAAGAAACGTCTGACCTCTGTGATTGCCAACAAGGGTTTTGCCACCAAGTACTAAGTCATGTTTTGCAGAGGGGTCAAATACTTATTTTGCTCATTAAAATGCAAATCAATTCATAACATTTTGACATGCGTTTTTCTGGATTGTTTTGTTGTTATTCTGTCTTTCACTGTTCAAATAAACCTACCATTAAAATTATAGACTGATCATGTCTTTGTGAGTGGGCAAACGTACAATATCAGCAGGGGATCAAATACTTTTTTCCCTCACTGTAGCTTAACATTATATGTATCACACATGTTATATATGATCAAATCAAACCACATGCGCCGAATACAACAGGTGTAGACAATACCGTGAAATGCTTACTTACAGCCCTTAACCAACAATGCATTTATTTCTTAATAAAAAAGTAAAATAAAACAACAAAAAAGTGTTGAGAAAAAAAAGAGCAGAAGTAAAATAAAATAACAGTAGGGAGGCTATATACTGGGGGCTACCGGTGCAGAGTCAATGTGCAGGGGCACCGGCTAATTACATTTTAGTCACTTAGCAGACGCTCTTATCCAGAGCGACTTACAGTTAGTGAGTACATACATTTTTCATACTGGCCCCCCGTGGGAATCGAACCCGCAAGCGCCATGCTCTACCAACTGAGCTACAGGAGGCTACAAAACAAACCTTTCATGCCATTTCAAATGAACGACAGGTCAAAATATCCAACTGGATTTGTGTTTGTTAGCACTAACGTTAGCTATGAAACATCGTCTGAACTGTCTATCTTAAAAGTGATAGGAAATTAAGCATGCAGTTAGCGAATGAGAAAATAATAGCTAGCTAACGCGTTAGCTGGCTAACATAGCTAACATTTCGGTAGCTAGCTAGCCAACTGAACAAGATAGACATTACATTAGCTAGCATCATTATTCGATAGCAAAAGCTAGACAGTAAAACCAGGCATTACTTTGTGACATGTGATGTGACACCTTATTAGTAATAATTTCCAATATCCTTGTTTTTACATGCTGTGCAAATGTTTCCCCTCAATGCTAGCGAGCTAACTAGCTAAATTGTCAATTTCATGATGACAACTGCTACAATACAATCGACCAAATGAACCTTATAACTACATGTAGCTAAAAAAGGTGAAACATATACATATATAGCTAGTTGAGGTAATATGTACATGTGGGTAGAGTTAAAGTGACTATGCATAAATAATTAACAGAGTAGCAGCAGCGTAAAAAGATGGGGTGGGGGTGCAAATATCAAATCAAATCAAATTTTATTGGTCACATGCGCCGAATACAACAGGTGCAGACATTGCAGTGAAATGCTTACTTACAGCCCTTAACCAACAGTGCATTTATTTTAAACAAAAAAAGTAAGAATAAAACAACAACAACAAAAAAGTGTTGAGAAAAAAAGAGCAGAAGTAAAATAAAGTGACAGTAAGGAGGCTATATATACAGTAAAATAAAGTGACAGTAGGGAGGCTATATATACAGTAAAATAAAGTGACAGTAGGGAGGCTATATATACAGGGGGGTACCGTTGCAGAGTCAATGTGCGGGGGCACCGGCTAGTTGAGGTAGTTGAGGTAATATGTACGTGGGTAGAGTTAAAGTGACTATGCATAAATACTTAACAGAGTAGCAGCAGCGTAAAAAGGATGGGGTGGGGGGGCAGTGCAAATAGTCCGGGTAGCCATGATTAGCTGTTCAGGAGTCTTATGGCTTGGGGGTAGAAGCTGTTGAGAAGTCTTTTGGACCTAGACTTGGCACTCCGGTACCGCTTGCCGTGCGGTAGCAGAGAGAACAGTCTATGACTAGGGTGGCTGGAGTCTTTGACAATTTTGAGGGCCTTCCTCTGACACCGCCTGGTATAGAGGTCCTGGATGGCAGGGAGCTTTGCCCCAGTGATGTACTGGGCCGTACGCACTACCCTCTGTAGTGCCTTGCGGTCAGAGGCCAAGCAGTTGCCATACCAGGCGGTGATGCAACCAGTCAGGATGCTCTCGATGGTGCAGCTGTAGAATTTTTTGAGGATCTGAGGACCCATGCCAAATCTTTTTAGTCTCCTGAGGGGGAATAGGCTTTGTCGTGCCCTCTTCACGACTGTCTTGGTGTGTTTGGACCATGATAGTTTGTTGGTGATGTGGACACCAAGGAACTTGAAGCTCTCAACCTGTTCCACTACAGCCCCGTCGATGAGAATGGGGGCGTGCTCAGTCCTCTTTTTTTTCCTGTAGTCCACAATCATCTCCTTTGTCTTGGTCACGTTGAGGGAGAGGTTGTTATAGTCTGGGTAGCCACGATTAGCTGTTCAGGAGTCTTATGATGTCATACTCCTGAGCCTCCTGAGTGGCGCAGTGGTCTAAGGCACTGCATCGCAGTGCTAACTGTGCCACTAGAGATCCTGGTTCTAATCCAGGCTCTGTCGTAGCCAGCCGCGACCGGGAGACCCATGGGGCGGCGCACAATTGGCACAGCGTCGTCCAGGGTAGGGGAGGGAATGGCCGGCAGGGATGTAGCTCAGTTGATAGAGCATGGCGTTTGTAACGCCAGGGTTGCGGGTTCGATTCCCACGGGGGGCCAGTATAAAAAATAATAATATATGTCTTCACTAACTGTAAGTCGCTCTGGATAAGAGCGTCTGCTAAATGACTAAAATGTCAAATGTAAAATACTGGCCATGTTACCTCACTGGGCTGTAACAGGGAGGAGGGGAGACGGCCGTCAACTGTTATAGGAACTAAAACAACATGGGGTATAGTGGAGTGTTCAGTAAAAGGCCTTTTAACATGGGATATAGTGGAGTGTTCAGTCAAAGGCCTTTAAACATGGGGTATAGTGGAGTGTTCAGTAAAAGGCCTTTAAACATGGGGTATAGTGGAGTGTTCAGTAAAAGGCCTTTAAACATGGGGTATAGTGGAGTGTTCAGTAAAAGGCCTTTAAACATGGGGTATAGTGGAGTGTTCAGTAAAAGGCCTTTAAACATGGGATATAGTGGAGTGTTCAGTAAAAGGCCTTTAAACATAATAATAATAATAATAATAAGCCATTTAGCAGATGCTTTTATCCAAAGCGACTTACAGTCATGCGTGCATACATTTTTTTTTTTTGTGTATGGGTGGTCCCGGGGATCGAACCCACTACCTTAGCGTTACAAGCGCCGTGCTCTACCAGCTGAGCTACAGAGGACCACAACATGGGATATAGTGGAGTGTTCAGTAAAAGGCCTTTAAACATGGGATATAGTGGAGTGTTCAGTCAAAGGCCTTTAAACATGGGATAGAGTGGAGTGTTCAGTAAAAGGCCTTTTCTCAAGATTACAGGCCGAACATGAGAAAACCAGACGCAGATTACAGGCTGAACATGGGAAAACCAGACGCAGATTACAGGCCGAACATGAGAAAACCAGACGCAGATTACAGGCCGAACATGAGAAAACCAGATGCAGATTACAGGCCGAACATGGGAAAACCAGACGCAGATTACAGGCCGAACATGGGAAAACCAGACGCAGATTACAGGCTGAACATGGGAAAACCAGACGCAGATTACAGGCTGAACATGGGAAAACCAGACGCAGATTACAGGCTGAACATGGGAAAACCAGACGCAGATTACAGGCTGAACATGGGAAAACCAGACGCAGATTACAGGCTGAACATGGGAAAACCAGACGCAGATTACAGGCCGAACATGGGAAAACCAGACGCAGACTACAGGCTGAACATGGGAAAACCAGACGCAGATTACAGGCTGAATATTGGGAAAACCAGACGCAGATTACAGGCCGAACATGAGAAAACCAGACGCAGATTACAGGCCGAACATGAGAAAACCAGACGCAGATTACAGGCTGAACATGAGAAAACCAGACGCAGATTACAGGC
>NC_140011.1:43298475-43380975 GCF_964263955.1 Coregonus lavaretus | reverse complement strand
TTGGAGTTACATTGTGCTGTTTAAGTATTCCAGCAAAGGCTAACTTTTTCAAACATAAATTTGCATCCTGTAGCACTAACTCCAAAAAGTTTTGGGACACTGTAAAGTCCATGGAGAATAAGAGCACTTCCTCCCAGCTGCCCACTGCACTGAGGCTAGGAAACACCATCACCACCGATAAATCTACAATAATCGAGAATTTCAACAAGCATTTTGCTACGGCTGGCCATGCTTTCCACCTGGCTACCACTACCCCGGCCACCAGCTCTGCACCCTCCGCTGCAACTTGCCCATGCCCCCCCCGCTTCTCCTTCACACAAATCCAGACAGCTGATGTTCTGAAAGAGCTGCAAAATCTGGACCCCTACAAATCATCTGGGCTAGACAATCTGGACCCTTTCTTTCTAAAACTAGCCGCCGAAATTGCCACAACCCCTATTACTAGCCTGTTCAACCTATCTTTCGTAACGTCTGAGATCCCCAGAGATTGGAAAGCTGCCGCGGTCATCCCCCTCTTCAAAGGGGGTGACACTCTAGATCCAAACTGTTACAGACCTATATCCATCCTGCCCTGCCTTTCGAAAGTTTTTGAAAGCAAAGTTAACAAACAGATCACCGACCATTTCGAATCCCACCGTACCTTCTCCGCTATGCAATCCGGTTTCCGAGCTGGTCATGGGTGAACTTCAGCCACGCTCAAGGTCCTAAACGATATTATAACAGCGATCGATAATAGACAGTACTGTGCAGCAGTCTTCATCGACCTGGCCAAGGCTTTCGACTCTGTCAACCACCGCATTCTTATTGGCAGACTAAATAGCCTTGGTTTCTCAAATGACTGCCTCGCCTGGTTCACCAACTACTTCTCAGATAGAGTTCAATGTGTCAAATCGGAGGGCCTGTTGTCTGGACCTATGGCAGTCTCTATGGGGGTGCCACAGGGTTCAATTCTTGGGCCGACTCTTTTCTCTGTGTATATCAATGATGTCGCTCTTGCTGCTGGTGACTCTCAGATCCACCTCTACGCAGACGACACTATTTTGTATACATCTGGCCCTTCATTGGACACTGTGTTAACAAACCTCCAAACGAGCTTCAATGCCATACAACACTCCTTCAGTAGCCTCCAACTGCTCTTAAACACTAGTAAAACTAAATGCATGCTCTTCAATCGAACGCTGCTGGCACCCGCCCACCCGACTAGAATCACTACTCTCAACGGGTCTGACCTAGAGTATGTGGACAACTACAAATACCTAGGTGTCTGGTTAGACTGTAAACTCTCCTTCCAGACTCACATTAAGAATCTCCAATCCAAAGTTAAATCTAGAATCGGTTTCCTATTTCGCAACAAAGCCTCCTTCACTCATGCTGCCAAACATGCCCTCGTAAAACTGACTATCCTACCGATCCTTGACTTCGGCGATGTCATTTACAAAATAGCCTCCAACACTCTACTCAGCAAATCTGATGTAGTCTATCACAGTGCCATCCGTTTTGTCTCCAAAGCCCCATATACTACCCACCACTGTGACCTGTACGCTCTTGTTGGCTGGTCCTCACTACATATTCGTCGCCAAACCCACTGGCTCCAGGCCATCTATAAATCACTGCTAGGCAAATCCCCGCCTTATCTTAGCTCATTGGTCACCATAGCAACACCCACCCGTAGTATGCGCTCCAGCAAGTATATCTCACTGGTCATTCCCAAAGCCAACACCTCCTTTGGCCGCCATTCCTTCCAGTTCTCTGCTGCCAATGACTGGAACAAATTGCAAAAATCTCTGAAGCTGGAGACACTTATCTCCCTCACTAACTTTAAGCATCAGTTGTCAGAGCACCTTACCGATCACTGCACCTGAACACAGCCCATCTGTAATTAGCCCACCCAACTACCTCATCCCCATATTGTTATTTATTTGGCTCATTTGCACCCCAGTATCTCTATTTGCACATCATCTCTTGCACATCTATCATTCCAGTGTTAATACTAATTGTAATTATTTTGCACTATAGCCTATTTATTGCCTTACCTCCATAACTTGCTACATTTGCACACACTGTATATATATTTTCTGTTGTATTTTTGACTTTATGTTTTGTTTTACCCCATATGTAACTCTGTGTTGTTGTTTTTATCGCACTGCTTTGCTTTATCTTGGCCAGGTCGCAGTTGTAAATGAGAACTTGTTCTCAACTGGCTTACCTGGTTAAATAAATAAAAAATAAAATTCCCTTTATTTTTTTGAGCAGTATATATATATATATATATACATACAGTTGAAGTCAGAAGTTTACATACACCTTAGCCAAATACATTTAAACTCAGTTTTTCACAATTCCTGACATTTAATCCTAGTAAGAACTCCCTGTCTTAGGTCTGTAAACAATTGTTGGAAAAATTACTTGTGTTACGCACAAAGTAGATGTCCTAACCGACTTGCCAAAACTATAGTTTGTTAACAAGAAATTTGTGGAGTGGTTGAAAAAGAGTTTTAATGACTCCAACCTAAGTGTATGTAAACTTCCGACTTTAACTGTATATATATATATATATATATATATATATATATATATATATATATATATATATATATATGAGTTCACTGGCATTCCAACAATATATCTATGTATATCCAGAGCACAGCTGTGTACCTTGGCTTCATTCTTGGTTTGCTCGTCCATAGCTTTCACTCTGGTACACACAGTCTTCTGCCATGTTAATTCCACCAGCCTGAGACGCAGCTCGCTCTGAGAGAAACACACACACACACACTTTAGTGTGTTCAACCACTCAATCAATCTTAAAAAAGGGCAATCTGCAGTTCAAACAATAACAAAGCAGACACCCCGTCGCTGTTTTAGTAAACAGCTGAGGGACGGGGCTGGAGAAACGTAACCACTCAAATTCATAGTCAGAGCTATAGATTAAAGGACTGATCATCTATGATAACAAAAATTATAGTTTTAACCATGTTTTGAGGCTCTACAGTTTTATATACAACTGCATTGTTTACATACAATGTAGTAAAACAAGCTTCTATTTGGGGTTCTGATGGGGTACGACAGTCGAACTAAGCTCATGAGACATTCAGAAGTTATATTCGTCAAGAATCATATAATTAATTGAAATATCCCAAACTGGATGTAGCAAATCGCAGATTATTCCTTTAAAAAGAACCATAACAACAAATATTTTTACAGCAACAACAGCATGTGTCCTCGTGCCTCAACTCTTTGACCTCACCTTCATATCCTCGAGGACCTCTGGTACAGGAGCCACATCATGGTGTCTGAAAGGACAGGGGAGCATGGTGATGTTATTAAGGACTTGGTTTGCCTTGGGACTGTCAGTTTGGTGATGTTATTAAGGACTTGGTTTGCCTTGGGACCGTCAGTTTGGTGATATCCACCCTATTGCGCAAAGAGAAGATTTTGAGGGAGGGTAGGATAATGTGTCCCTAGATCAGTGGTTAACTGTCAACTTCTACTGCAAACCAGTGATAGTGGTGAAATAGACATTTGAAACCCCACCTCTTTAAGGAATACCTGGGATAGGATAAAGTAATCCTTCTACCCCTCCCCCCCAAAAAAAAATAATAATAAAAAAAAACACATTGTAAAGTGGTTGTCCCACTGGCTATAAGGTGAATGCACCAATTTGTAAGTCGCTCTGGATAAGAGCGTCTGCTAAATGACGTAAATGTAAATAATAGGAGGGTAAACTCTGATCAAACCAGTGATAGTGTGGAAACAAATGTTTGATCAGATATTATGCATTTTACCAACACTGTAAGAGTTTTCAAAGTCCAAAAAAGTAATAAACAAATCAATATTTCTAATATTTTTTGAACACTGCTCCCCTAATGAAAAGGCCTGACTTTAAAAAACTGAAAATAAAAAAATATTTCAAATTAAATTATACAATTAAAATCAGACTTTTTTTTCCCAATTTGAGATCTTTAGCCGTTTCAGTAATGAGAAGTCCAAGTGGGGTAAAGGGGGTGTTGGAGAATTAGAACCTCATTCTGAAGGCATATAAGCTAATAAATTAACTTGTGCTCATCTAAGGACTACTCCTCTTGATGATGCATTATGGGTAAATAAAACGTTTAAAACTAAAATTGGGAGTTTTTTACAGGAACTTGAAAAAGTGTTACGATAATGAGACATGTCCACAGACACTGTTTGTAAGTAATAAATATTATAGGTTAATGAAAAACTTAAACTAGTATACCATTTTCATGATTTATGGACAAACTACAGCAACTTAAAATAAAAACTGAACAAAAATATAAAAAAACAACATGCATCAACTTCTAAGATTTTACTGGAGCTACAGTTCATATAAAGGAAATCAGTCACTTGAAATGAATTCATTAGGCCCTCAGCGTGGCCTTTTATTGCCCCCATGCTGTTCGATCAGCATATTGATATGCCACACCCGTCCGCTGGATGGATGATCTTGGCCAAAGGAGAAATGCTGACTAACAGGGATGTTTACTCCCATGGGGGCGGCGCACAATTGGCCCAGCGTCGTCCAGAGTAGGGGAGGAAATGGCCGGCAAGGGATGTAGCTCAGTTGGTAGAGCATGGCGTTTGCAACGCCAAGGGTTGTGGGTTAAAAAAATAAAATAAATGTATGTACTAACTGTAAGTCGCTCTGGATAAGAGCGTCTGCTAAATGACTAAAATGTAAATGTAAAAAATTTAAACAAAAGTGGACAAAATTTGAGATAAATAGTATTTGTGTGTGTATATAACATTTCTGGGGGGGAAGAAATATTCAGCTCATGAAACATGGGACCAACACTTTACATGTTACCTTTATATATTTTTGTTCAGTGTAAATTAGATTTTTTCAAAATACAAAATTCAGTCAAATGTATTTAAAATAAGACACTTAGACGTCTTAGTCCTCAGAATGATAGTTGATTTTTTTCAGATGCATCATGGTTTTGTAAGTCAATGTGCTACAGACATCTTAAAACTGGTTTCATGAGAATCACCCAGTAACACGAGAGGAATAAAATGAAATACACAAGAGATATACCAACAGCTTCTACCCCCCAAGCCATACGACTGTTCTCTCTGCTGCCGCACGGCAAGTGGTCCCAGTGCACAAAGTCTGGAACCAACCCCTGAACAGCTTCTACCCCCAAGTCATAAGACTGCTAAATAGTTAACCAATAGGTACCCGGACTACCTGCATTTACCCTTTTGACTCATCACATACGCTGCTGCTACTGTTTTCTCTATCCTGTTGTCTAGTCACTTTATACCTATATGTACATATCTACCTCAACTACCTCGTACCCCTGCACATCGACTTGGTACTGGCACCCCGTGTTTATAGCCAAGTTATCATTACATTTACATTTACATTTTAGTCATTTAGCAGACGCTCTTATCCAGAGCGACTTACAGTTAGTGATTACATTTTTTTTTTTTATACTGGCCCCCCGTGGGAATCGAACCCACAACCCTGGCGTTGCGAACGCCATGCTCTACCAACTGAGCTACATCCCTGCCGGCCATTCCCTCCCCTACCCTGGACGACGCTGGGCCAATTGTGCGCCGCCCCATGGGTCTCCCGGTCGCGGCCTTGCTACGACAGAGCCTGGATTCGAACCAGGATCTCTAGTGGCACAGCTAGCACTGCGATGCAGTGCCTTATAATGCAACTTGGAATGCAATTTAATACCAATTCTGAGATCTGCGTCCGCCACACACACCTGCTAATATCCCTCTCCAGAAATACGCCCATGTTGGCATTAGTAGTATTTCTAGGGCTGTCTGTCACCAAAGGCTAGAGCCTACATGGCTCATATCAGACAGGTGTGCTATTTTAGCCATGAGCATTCTCCTGTAGCCTGACAGACGTAGTAGCATAGTGGCTAGGCTATAGATGGCTGAAACATGGGGTTGCCCACCTGCTTCTCATTAGCTAGACCACAAACTAAGTGTTCAGAATAATGACACTCAATATCATAATGATACCACTGTGAAGAAATGCCTTACAGTCAAATATACAGCACTGTTAATGTATAAAACACGTGGTCAACTGTCCACCTGGAGAGCTAGGCCACTGGGTGTGAATGCAGACTTTTGATCTCAATGACATACTCTGTCAAGCGGTGTTATTTCCTCTATATTGACAGTTGAGAAATAATTAATTATACTCACATAAAGCTAAGACTCCTCTTTTTTTAACAGTAAGAGTAGTTGTTTTAAAAACGGTGTCTTTCCTGCAATTACATTTAGAAATGTTGCTCAACTGTCAGTATGCTTCCGCTTATCAGAACGCATCTCTCCCTTCACTCCGTGTGCAAAGGCAGGAGTGGGAGTGAGAGCCAGCAGCGAAACAGGGACAGGGCAGATACTTTCATTGCAGGAAGCATGATGTGCACACACACACAAAGGTGCACATGTGGTTGGATAGCTCTCCAACATCTTGAAAGTGGCCTCCAGTATTATTTGATGTGCCATTGTTTTGCTGCGTGGCAACAGTTAACCAGCGACTCAATACACAGGAAACACTGTAGTCATCTCCGTCACCTCCAACCTTTAAAAAACTGAATTTAAGACATTTTAAGACTTAAGGCTAATCTAATCTAAACTCTAATCTAACTAATCAGATAAATGAATTTAAGACATTAAGGACCCTGGACTCTCGAAGTCAATCTTAAATGAATGATTGTTTATTAACAGTTAGCTGGAGAGGTTCCAACAAACTTGATGCACCAAAGTGAACGTCGGTCAGGACCTCTGTCGTGGCAGTCCCGTTAGATCTCTTATATACTGCTTACAGACGCGTTACATAGGCCTAGTTCATAGGGTTGGTTACGGCATGTGTCTGGCACCGTCTCCTATCTTAAGGAGGAGGTCATGACGCCCCCCCCCCGCCCCCCTCATATCTTTACCAGGTACAGGCAGGAACAAAGGATTGTTTATGACACCAAAGACAAGATGAACATTTTCAAGGCTGTCTCTTCACATGATAAAAATGTCCTTCAGAACTGAAATCAAGCAGCTGACGCAATTACACAAAATGTTTGCTGTGGGTTTCAGAATTTAGGGTAGGGAAAGCTGATCCTAGATCTGTAGGTATCAGGGGAAACTTCACCCTGGAACATTTGTTACCTGTGTGCCCGGGACTCCCTACACACCACACAGATGGGTTTGCTGTCAGAGTGGCAGTACAGCTTCAGCTCCTCTCCATGCCTGTCGCATTTCCCGTCTAGTTTGACGTGTTTGGATGGAGCCGGCTGCTTGCAGGGATTCAGACACTCCAAATCACTCAGCTTATCAACAAGGTTCTTAACCAGGTAGTTCTTGGTGAAGCTGATCTTGTTAAATATCTACAGAGAAAGACAAAGTTCAGAACACACAACTATCACTATGAAAAAGGTACTGAATTAGTTGAGACAGTTAGGCTAACACTGTTAGCTTGCTAGCTTGCTACAACCACAGGTAGGGCTGGGCGATATGACCAAAATACACTACATGACCAAAGGTATGTGGACACCTGCTCACCGAACATCTCATTCCAAAATCATGGGCATTAAAATGGAGTTGGTCCCCCTTTTCTGCTATAACAACCTCCACTCTTCTGGGAAGGCATTCCACTAGATGTTGGAACATTGCTGCGGGGACTTGCTTCCATTCAGCCACAAGAGCATTAGTGAGGTCGGGCACCGATGTTGGGCGATTAGGCCTGGCATGCAGTCGGCGTTCCAATTCATCCTAAAGGTGTTCGGTGGGGTTGAGGTCAGGGCTCTGTGCAGGCCAGTCAAGTTCTTCCACACCGACCTCGACAAACCATTTCTGTATGGACCTTGCTTTGTGCACGGGGGTATTGTCATGCTGAAACAGGAAAGGGCCCTCCCAAAACTTTTTCCACTAAGTTGGAAGCACAGAATCGTCTAGAATGTCATTGTATGCTGTAACGTTAAGATTTCCCTTCACTGGAACTAAGAGGCCTAGCCCGAACCATGAAAAACAGTCCCAGACCATTATTTCTCCTCCACCAAACTTTACAGTTGGCACTATGCATTGGGGCATGTAGCGTTCTCCTGGCATCCGCCAAACCCAGATACGTCTGTCGGACTGCCAGATGGTGAAGCGTGATTCATCACTCCAGAGAGCGCGTTTCCACTGCTCCAGAGTCCAACGGCAGCGAGCTTTACACCACTCCAGCCGACGCTTGGCATTGCGCATGGTGATCATAGGCTTGTGTGCGGCTGCTCGGCCATGGAAACCCATTTCATGAAGCTCCCGACGAACAGTTCTTGTGCTGACGTTGCTTCCAGAGGCAGTATGGAACTCTAATGAGTGTTGCACTTCAGCGGTCCCGTTCTGTGAGTTTGTGTGGCCTACCACTTTGCGGCTGAGCCGTTGTTGCTCCTAGACGTTTCCACTTCACAATAACAGCATTTCCAGTTGACCGGGGGCAGCTCTAGCAGGGCAGAAATTTGACGTACTGACTTGTTGGAAAGGTGGCATCCTGTGACGGTGCCACGTTGAAAGTCACTGAGCTCTTCAGTAAGGCCATTCTAGTGCCAATGTTTGTTTATGGAGATTGCATGGCTGTGTGCTCGATTCTATACACTTGTCAGCAACGGGTGTGGCTGAAATAGAGGAATCCACTAATTTGAAGGGTGTCCACATACTTTTGTATATATAGTGTGTATCACAATATCTTTGACGGTATGGTGGTATTTGACTATATTTTACATTTCAAAATAATTAAAGTTCTAAATATGTTTTATGAGTAGTGCATGGGTCCCGAGGACAGAGTTTGGGAAACGCTGCACTAGGATGACAACAAATACATTCTAAATGGGTTTTCTCCCTTCTGGTGGTTTTATACTCAACCATCATAGGACAAAACTGACAGAAGTAGTCCAATTACATGTAATAGAACTGTTCATTTATTTTTGCAGTTATATCAAAATACCTATATAGATGGTATTGTAAAAATCCATACAGGTATGTGGATCCATACACGTATACCTTAAAACTATATAATGCCCAGCCCTAGTTCTGGAAAAAAAAATGTACCCTCCGGGTTACCTTCGCCCACGGTCGGCTCGATGCGTGTTTACATTAAGAACAAACGTCGGGCTCTTAAAAGAAGATACCTTCATCAATAGGTGCTAAAAGTAGTTAGCGTCTGAATGGACTAGCCCAGCCCTCGCCTTATCACAGGTAATACATAGTGTCTAAGACATTTTTGACATGGGAGACTAAAAACAGGAAAAGCACTCCTGCATCTGAGTGTGCCCGTTGTAGGTGCGCGGGAAAAATTAAACGATACCTTAAAGATAAAAATAAAGACCCGCACACTACTCTTTCCGGTATAACTTCGTTTATACTTTGTGATACTGACAAGAGCAGTGTGCGGTTCTTCCGTTCAAGAGAAAGGAGACAGTACAGTAGCTAGTTCGTCACAGAGATGCATGGCATGTTGAGATTCGGCCGTGATTACATATTGTCTTGAATAAACGCCACACTCCCTAGTTAACTACCAAGCTAACTTACAACACAAAGGCTCCGCGTTTTCAGCATTGTCAGCGTTTTAACTCATCTCTAACGTTATTCCAATTCCAGTGGCAACGCCTAAATTAGGTACGGAAACTGCATTGCAAATTACACTTGCTACGATTAACTCGAGCATTCAAAAGACGACAAAGAAAATTGTCTAGCTAGCCAACAGCTGATAAGATAGAACGGTAGCTGGCGTTGAACCACAACAAACCATTCGGCACTCGGGGCATTGATAACCGACGTCCTCTCCTCCGTTCTCCTCCCAATGCATCAGGATGCAGAACTTGCAGAAATTGTGTCCGCATTTCAGAATGACGGGGTCGTTGAAGTAGTCAAGGCAGATGGCACAAATTAACTCTTTCTGTAGCTCGCTGTCCGCACGGCTGGATCCCGCAGCCATGTTGTTTCCCTAGCTACCGACACACGTTTCCGGAGCGAAGAAGAAAGCGGAAGTGTTGGCTCATCTTGCATCCTGGGATTGATGACGTAGATGGCAACCTTGTGGTCTGGGCGGAGGAAGAGGCGAAGCGAAAGCTTTTACTCCGCCCAAAATCTGTCCACGAAAATAAACCCAAGAAGTGAGGAATTGTTGTATGGTAGTCACTAGGCAGATTTCCATAGAGTACCACAGTATGAGTCATAATACCCATAAAACCTAGCGGTCAAACAGGGAAACGGTTCCAATCGTTTTTCCACCATTCATTTTTCCATAGGGGATTTTGGAAACACTTAAAATAAGGGCTGTGTTTCGTGTAGGCTTACCCTGGTGTGACGTTTTGATAAACGTGTGAATCTCTCTAGGACAAGGTGACTTTTATCAATATATTCGGCTCCATTTACTTTTATTAACAGCAGGACAATAACCTCAAACACAAGGCCAAATAGACACTGGAGTTGCTTACCAAGAAGACAGAGAATGTTCCTGAGTGGCCGAGTTACAGTTTTGACTTAAATCTACTTGAAAATCTATGGCAAGACCTGAAAATGGTTGTCTAGCAATGATCAACAACCAATTTGACAGAGCTTGAAGAATTGTTAAAATAATAATGAGCAATTGTTGCACAATCCATGTGTGGAAAGCTCTTAGAGACTTACCCAGAAAGACTCACAGCTGTAATCACTGCTAAAGGTGCTTGCTTCTACAAAGTATTGACTCAGGGATGTGAATACCTATGTAAATGAGACATTTCTGTATTTCATTTGCAATAAATTTGCAAACATTTCTAAAAACATGTTTTCACTTTGTCATTATGGGGTATTGTGTGTAGATTGATTATTTTATTGTTAATTTAATCAATTTTGAATTCAGGCTGTAACACAACAAAATGTGGAACAAGTCAAGGGGTATGAATACTTTCTGAAGGAACTGTATGGCTATATATGGCCATATATATCAAAGAACATTACATATATTTAAAAGTATATGATCATATATTTAAAACCCATATATAAAGTGACATACATTTTAAAATATAGGATTATATATTTTAATAAAAATATCTTAATAAACATATATAAATCTCACACCCCCATACAAAACATTACAATATGCATATGTACAGTATTTTCATCATGCAAAATGTACTCAGAACATTAGTTTTTTGTTTAATGCATTTATTGCTTTGAAATGTATTCCAGATTTATTTAATTTTTTTTACATGGCATATATTTAAAAACCATACATAAATCTCAAACGTAGGGATGAATTATTTAGTAATTGCATTTGGTGTTAGGCAACAATACGACTACTTTATTGTTTCTTGTAGCTACTGTAGATGATACTTGCCATCTCATTTTGAGATTAGATTGAGATGGCGTAGACAACCATTGCAGGTTTACACTGAGTATACAAACATTAAGAACACCTGCTCTTTCCATGACATTGACTGACCAGGTGAATCCAGGTGAACGCTATGATCCCTTATTGATGTCACCTGTTAAATCCACTTCAATCAGTGTAGATGAAAGGGGGAGGAAAATGGTTAAAGAAGGATTTTTAAGCCTTGAGACAATTGAGACATGGATTGTGTAAGTGTGCCATTCAGAGGGTTGATAGGCAGGGTGAGGGGGGATTTTGTTGTGACGTGGGCTAGGGTAGAGAGAGGTGTAGGGAGAGCGAGGGGGACGGTTAGGGACAGGTTTCTGCTCTGGCTTCTCGTAAGCCTCTTTAAACAGGGGGTTGTGGGAAGCCAGGCAGAATGTGGCGCAGTGGTCTAGAGATCCTGGTTCGAATCCAGGCTCTGTCGTAGCCGGCCGCGACCGGGAGACACATGGGGCGGCGCGCACAATTGGCCCAGCGTCGTCCAGGGTAGGGGAGGGATTTGGCCGGCAGGGGATGTAGCTCAGTTGGTAGAGCATGGTGTTTGCAACGCCAGGGTTGTGGGTTCGATAAAATAATGTATGCACTAACTGTAAGTCGCTCTGGATAAGAGCGTCTGCTAAATGACTAAAATGTAAATGTAATATGGAAAGGACAGGGAGAGAAGGGGGTGTGGAGGGGATAGTGAGGAGGATGGAGAATGAAGAGGGAGGAGAGGAAGTGGGGGCAGCATGCTGCTCGGGAGAGGTGGAAGGGGGGTTTAGGGTTAGTGTAGAGGGGTAGGGATTTAGGATTTGTGTGTGTGTTTTTAGCTGGGTATAAAGGGGGAGGGAAGGTGCTCCCCTGGGGTGTAATTGCTGTTATTGTTTGGTTTTGTTGGTGTTTGATATATATTGTGTTGGGTAGTTTTGTATTGTTCTTTTTAGTGATGTTGGGGTTGGGAATTAATGGTGTGTGTAATGTGTATGATGATGTATGGTTTTGAATAAAAAACCTTTAATCAGATAGGCAAGACAAAAATATATTTAAGTGCCTATGAACGGGGTATGGTAGTAGGTGCCAGGCACACCGGTTTGTGTCAAGAACTACAACGTTGCTGGGTTTTTCACGCTGTTATGATGAGTTTCTCAGGTATCAAAGAATCAAGGATGCAAGAATTTACTTAGACATTCTGTGGAGATTTCATAACAAGTATTTATTGAATCACGAGCTCGTGGGTTCATCTAACAAACGGACATGGCTTTGCCCTTCGTCAGTTGAACTACCTAACAAAGAAGACACTCTACCTTATATAGCCTTTATTACCATCTTCCTGGCATACATCTGGCAAGTCTCCATGGGCACTCCCTGTCTTTGATGTTCATCACTTTTTACCCCAAGTCAGTATCCTGTCCATCACTCATGCTATCCTAAACATCACTAATCTACCTTGACATAATGGAATGTAGACTTCATGACCCCAAACCACTCATCTCTTAACTCTTCCTCTGTCCTCACAACACTATGGCATGACATCATTATACCATAAAAACATCATATCACACGCTCAACAGTTTTCCGTGTGTATCAACAATGGTCCACCACCCAAAGGACATCCAGCCAACTTGACACAACTGTGGGAAGCATTAGAGTCAACATGGGCCAGCATCCCTATGGAATGCATTCGAAACCTTGTAGAATCCATGCCAAGGATTTCCATTGGGAATCGTTTATGCCTATTGCCACCAGCAGGGGGCGAGGTATGAGCGTCTCCCCTCCAATCAACAACACTGGAAGAAGATTTCTGTGACAAGTCTAACAGTTTCTCCTCCGGTCTCATTTTTCTTCGTTCTGTTAAACAGGTAAATGGTGTACACAAGCATATTATCTATAGAACATTTTAGAGTCGAAATGGTTGTCGCACGCGCATCTGCGTTGAAAAGTGGCAGAGCTACAGCGGTGTTTGTCAGACCATGAGACATCCCGGATATCGGTCTTCTCACGAAAAAGTCCGTAGCGTCCAAACGGTTTGAGCTACAAACGTATGACCACTCTATGGAAAGGGGAGACTCTTCAAAGCCTTGTTTCGTAGGATTTATTTTTTGACTGTATTTTTTTATTGCCATTTATGAATGTGTTATTCAATACATTTCTCTGGGCTATAGTAGTAAAAGCCAAATTCTATATTCTATGAAATAATTTTTGTATATATATATTTTTATACCTAAAAGGGCCCTAAAATTCACAATCAAATAGTTAAGTGACCCATAATTAGTATGACCGTCTTAAAACAATTCCATATGTCAATTTAGAACCCACCCAGCGTGTAATTGTCTTGTTGCTCAAGTGGTTTGCAAGTGATTTCCATTTTTGTAATGGTTGTCAATTCCTTTGGGCCTGCTTTTTCACAGTGCTCATCTCTCTGTATGTCCTGTGCAACTATTTGTAATGCATCAGTGCAACAATGTTATCATAACTGGCCAAAAGTGATCACACTAATGCACTTTTTCTCCTCAACTTTCCCCAACCGTTAATTTGGCCTATGCTGTAGGCCTGTTTTACATACAGCAATAAGCAAGAGCAAGCTTGCTTCTTTCCTCGAATAGGCTATTAGGCCTAGTATATAAAAAAAAAATATCATAGCTTTTGTTATAGCTTTTTGGGGGATTTCACGTGAAGAGGAATATGCTATTGCTCACGGGAACAGCTGGAAGAGAGAGGCTAGATATGTGTAGCTGAAGTAAGAAGCTAAATATTAGGGCTACAAATATTTACCTGTCAGTGCAATATATATATTTTTTAATAGATTATGAAATGGCAGATCTGTGTGTTCCTAGGCTGCAGTCTACGATCCCAGGCACCAAAGCTCCCCAATTGATTAGGCCTGTGTTTAAGAAAATCATTCTACCTAAGCTACAACAACACAGTGCAATGAGGAATGTATTATTTTTTATCAAGATAGTCCACAATTATTGTCTATAGCCCTCAAACTCAACTCTGGACCACAAAGCCAGTTCCACTGCATTTTTTTCATTGTTCCCCTCTAATCAGGGACTGATTTAGACCTGGGACACCAGGTGGGTGCAATTCATTATCAGGTAGAACAGAAAACCAGCAGGCTCCGAACCTCGTAGGGTAAAGTTTAATACCCCTGGTCTATAGGCTGTAAACTGCAGTGATGTAGGCTAATTTGAAAAACTTTTATATTTTTGTCTTAAAAATTGGACCTAGTGTTATAGATAAGTCGTTGTAGGCTTCTCTGCTGATCTGTAAAATTCATTAAATGTTGTACTAGACTGGTAGGCCTAGGCCAGGACTGCCCAACCCTGTTCCTGGAGAGCTACCGTCCTGTAGGTTTTTGCTCCAACCCTGTTCCTGGAGAGCTACCGTCCTGTAGGTTTTTGCTCCAACCCTGTTCCTGGAGAGCTACCGTCCTGTAGGTTTTTGCTCCAACCCTAATCTAGCACACCTGATTCTAGTAATTAGCAGGTTGATAAGATGAATCAGGTTAGTAGCACCTGGGGTTGGAGTGAAAACCTACAGGAGGGTAGCTCTCTAGGAACAGGGTTGGAGCTAAAACCTACAGGACGGTAGCTCTCCAGGAACAGGGTTGGAGCGAAAACCTACAGGAGGGTAGCTCTCCAGGAACAGGGTTGGTGTTAAAACCTACAGGAGAGTAGCTATCCAGGAACAGGGTTGGAGCGGAAACCTACAGGACGGTAACTCTCCAGGAACAGGGTTGGAGCGAAAACCTACAGGACGGTAGCTCTCCAGGAACAGGGTTGGAGCGAAAACCTACAGGACGGTAGCTCTCCAGGAACAGGGTTGGAGCGGAAACCTACAGGACGGTAACTCTCCAGGAACAGGGTTGGAGTGAAAACCTACAGTAGGGTAGCTATCCAGGAACAGGGTTGGGCAACTCCAGTGCTCAGGGCCTGATTGGTGTCGCACTTTTCCCCCCAGCCTTTTAGCTAACACACCAGATGGAACTATATTGCGTTCGAAACTGAAGACCATGATTAGTGTAATGTTGGAGTCAGGTGTGTCAGCTGAGGCTGGGGCAAACGTGTGATACCAATCAGGTCCCCGAGGACTGGAGTTGCTCACGCCTGAGAGCTATAAGAACACAACTGATTCTGAACTGTAAAAAGAAGAAAAAAACATAGCCTACTCATTTTGCAGAACATATTTATTTTTGGGGATTCAAACGTTGTTACAAAAAAAGTAACGTGTTGACATCACACACACCACTCCCAGACACATTGTTATTCATAAATACGACCATAAATACTCATTCATAAAAGATATACATAGAATATCAAGTTTAAACCTTGGTGCTGAAGTCGTCCGTACACTCGGGAGTAACATTATATTACATCAGCGTCTCTCACGTCAGACCCCTAAGGGTGTGTATTCTGTGTTTCTCCCTAGATTACATTGCATTGCATAGCTTGGATTGATAAACATGTGAGAAATGTGCCTTTTATAAAAAAAAAAAAAAAAGTGCATTTGGTTAATTATATTTGAGGTGTGTGATAGAACCAAGCCCACAGGTATGTAGTCTATATCCGGGCCCATATTCATAAAGCCTCTTAGAGTAGGAGGTGACAGAGCCAGGCGCAGGACGTGTGAATCAAAGAATAATGGTTTATTCGGCCAATACAGCAGTCCGCAGCAATGCGTAAACCAAATACAGTGCGACTTAAATGCGCACTGGGGAAAACAAAACACACTTGGTGAATATCCCGGCGATAAAAGTAACATAATGCTCAACACGAGCTAGCGACACCTCCACATGGAACAATAACACACAAAGACATGGGGGGGAGCGGAGGGAATAATTATACAGAGACTGATGAGGGGGATATGAACCAGATGTTTGTGGAAAAACAAGACAAAACAAATGGAATGATGAAAACAGGAGCGGCAGTGGCTAGAAGGCCGGTGACGACGAACGCCGAAGCCTGACCGAACAAGGAGATGAGGCAGCTTCGGAGGGAGTCGTGACAGTAATCTTATTCGTTACGATCTAAATGGCCAAACTGATGCTAGATGAGTACCCTCTGAGGCTTTATGACTATTGGGCATCAGAGCTACGTCTGGTGAATAAAGGACTTGACTATCCCTAATCCGAGGTTCGGAATGGTACATCGCTAACTTCCACACCTATTTGTGATTGGTCAATAATGAGAACTCAAAAAATATCAGTATGCCTCAATCCCAGAACAAATCCATTGGCAGATATCCTTGATAACAACAAGGATGGACAAATACTTGAAAGATATGATTACCGGTCCTCCAAACATTCGACTGGACCCAGCTACAGTGAGCTATATCAAAAGAATACTCTCAGGTTGAGGTTGCATCCCAAATGGTACCCTGTTCCCTATATAGTGCACTACTTTAGACCAGAGCCAATAGGGAATAGGGTGCCATTTGGGACTCAAGCCCAGATAAAGTAAATACTGTTGTTTTTATGTAAAGTAAATGCTGTTGTTTACGGCGCAACACTACTTTGATTGATTCGTTGTTTGTTTTTATCTTAACAAGACAAAGGGCACAGACCCCGTCGCACCACCACCAACACAGCGGATAAATACTGTGGAACAGCAAACACTATGTAGGAAAAAAACGATTGTGTAAAAAAGTTTAAAAAGTATTGTACACGTTCACAGCACTATAGTGGGTATGATGTCATCACGTTCACAGCACTATAGTGGGTATGATGTCATCACGTTCACAGCACTATAGTGGGTATGATGTCATCACGTTCACAGCACTATAGTGGGTATGATGTCATCACGTTCACAGCACTATAGTGGGTATGATGTCATCACAGCACTATAGTGGGTATGATGTCATCACGTTCACAGCACTATAGTGGGTATGATGTCATCATGTTCACAGCACTATAGTGGGTATGATGTCATCACGTTCACAGCACTATAGTGGGTACGATGTCATCACGTTCACAGCACTATAGTGGGTATGATGTCATCACGTTCACAGCACTATAGTGGGTATGATGTCATCACGTTCACAGCACTATAGTGGGTATGATGTCATCACGTTCACAGCACTATAGTGGGTATGATGTCATCACGTTCACAGCACTATAGTGGGTATGATGTCATCACGTTCACAGCACTATAGTGGGTATGATGTCATCACGTTCACAGCACTATAGTGGGTATGATGTCATCACGTTCACAGCACTATAGTGGGTATGATGTCATCACGTTCACAGCACTATAGTGGGTATGATGTCATCACGTTCACAGCACTATAGTGGGTATGATGTCATCACGTTCACAGCACTATAGTGGGTATGATATCATGTTTTGAAAAAGGTAACGGGTTGCATCTTAAATGGCTCCCTATTCCCTAAATGGCACCCTATTCCCTAAATGGCACCCTATTCCCTAAATGGCTCCCTATTCCCTAAATGGCACCCTATTCCCTAAATGGCTCCCTATTCCCTAAATGGCTCCCTATTCCCTAAATGGCACCCTATTCCCTAAATGGCTCCCTATTCCCTAAATGGCACCCTATTCCCTAAATGGCTCCCTATTCCCTAAATGGCTCCCTATTCCCTAAATGGCACCCTATTCCCTAAATGGCTCCCTATTCCCTAAATGGCACCCTATTCCCTAAATGGCTCCCTATTCCCTAAATGGCTCCCTATTCCCTAAATGGCACCCTATTCCCTAAATGGCACCCTATTCCCTAAATGGCACCCTATTCCCTAAATGGCTCCCTATTCCCTAAATGGCACCCTATTCCCTAAATGGCACCCTATTCCCTAAATGGCTCCCTATTCCCTAAATGGCTCCCTATTCCCTAAATGGCACGCTATTCCCTAAATGGCACCCTATTCCCTAAATGGCACCCTATTCCCTAAATGGCACCCTATTCCCTAAATGGCACCCTATTCCCTATGTGATGCAGACATGGTGAAGACAAGTGGTGAATCTCTTCAGGTGCAGATGTAGAGAGTGATTAAATACTGTATTGTGTCTAAGGATACCACTCCTGTGTTCTAGCCAACTGTTCACAAAGTCAGTCTTGAGAAATCTCACGTCCCCTGTATGCCACGTCCCTCAGCTGAATATCAAAACAAGTACGAATTCCAGATTTGTGGCTTTAAGAAATGTATCTCTCTTGACTTATCCGGTGTTGACTTCACAGTTAAAAAATTTCTAAACAACATCCAGTGTATTTTGAACAATATGAAAATGAAAACAGATACAGGCAGTGAAATAAAATGCTAAGCGAAGTCCCCACAGTAGTAAACGTGACAGAAGTGAGGATGTTAACCCTTCCAATACACAGTAAATATTCTACACATACATTTCTATTACATAATAAACAACCCAGCAACAAACCTGTCATCTCTACGAACTCTGGACCTTTTAAAATATGTCTTTATCCCCTGTGCATTTCATCCTGTGAAGGGCATTGTATTGCTACACAAATTAAGTTTAATTGATTACCTATAGGAAGGGCCTATAGAGCACGTCATTAGAATTCTAATTGACAGGAGCATGTGACCAACAGGAGCAACAGGAGCATGTGACCAACAGGAGCGTGTGACCAACAGGAGCGTGTGACCAACAGGAGCAACAGGAGCATGTGACCAACAGGAGCATGTGACCAACAGGAGCATGTGACCAACAGGAGCGTGTGACCAACAGGAGCATGTGACCAACAGGAGCGTGTGACCAACAGGAGCGTGTGACCAACAGGAGAATGTGACCAACAGGAGCAACAGGAGCATGTGACCAACAGGAGCATGTGACCAACAGGAGCATGTGACCAACAGGAGCATGTGACCAACAGGAGCAACAGGAGCATGTGACCAACAGAAGCATGTGACCAACAGGAGCATGTGACCAACAGAAGCATGTGACCAACAGGAGCAACAGGAGCGTGTGACCAACAGGAGCGTGTGACCAACAGGAGCGTGTGACCAACAGGAGCAACAGGAGCGTGTGAACAACAGGAGCATGTGACCAACAGGACCAACAGGAGCGTGTGACCAACAGGAGCGTGTGACCAACAGGAGCGTGTGACCAACAGGAGCATTGACCAACAGGAGCAACAGGAGCGTGTGACCAACAGGAGCATGTGACCAACAGGAGCATGTGACCAACAGGAGCAACAGGAGCATGTGACCAACAGGAGCATGTGACCAACAGGAGCAACAGGAGCATGTGACCAACAGGAGCATGTGACCAACAGGAGCAACAGGAGCATGTGACCAACAGGAGCAACAGGAGCATGTGACCAACATGAGCAATAGGAGCATGTGACCAACAGGAGCAATAGGAGCATGTGACCAACAGGAGCAATAGGAGCATGTGACCAACAGGAGCAATAGGAGCATGTGACCAACAGGAGCAATTGGAGCGTGTGACCAACAGGAGCAATAGGAGCATGTGACCAACAGGAGCATGTGACCAACAGGAGCATGTGACCAACAGGAGCAACAGGAGCATGTGACCAACAGGAGCAACAGGAGCATGTGACCAACAGGAGCAACAGGAGCATGTGACCAACAGGAGCAATAGGAGCATGTGACCAACAGGAGCAATAGGAGCATGTGACCAACAGGAGCAATAGGAGCATGTGACCAACAGGAGCATGTGACGCAGTCAGTCAGTGATACAGTTAGCAACACACAGACCTTGATTTGGGGACTGGTGAAGGTATTCCACTATCAGTAATACAGTGAATTTGGGGACTGGTGAAGGTATGCCACTTTCAGTAATACAGTGAAGCCTGGATTATGGGGAGATCTGCGTAGTGCGCTCTGTTGAACGAGAGTTCCCCATTGGTTGAGACACTAGCTATCTGTTGTATGAGAACTCCCCATTGGTCAAGACAATAGCTTTCTGTTGTATGAGAACTCCCCATTGGTCAAGACACTGGCTATCTGTTGAAGGAGAGATCCCCATTGGTCAAGACTCTAGCTATCTGTTGAAGGAGAGCTCCCATTGGTCAATACTCTAGCTATCTGTTGAAGGAGAGCTCCCATTGGTCAATACACTAGCTATCTGTTGAAGGAGAGCTCCCATTGGTCAATACACTAGCTATCTGTTGAAGGAGAGCTCCCATTGGTCAAGACAATAGCTTTCTGTTGTATGAGAACTCCCCATTGGTCAAGACACTGGCTATCTGTTGAAGGAGAGATCCCCATTGGTCAAGACTCTAGCTATCTGTTGAAGGAGAGCTCCCATTGGTCAATACTCTAGCTATCTGTTGAAGGAGAGCTCCCATTGGTCAATACACTAGCTATCTGTTGAAGGAGAGCTCCCATTGGTCAAGACACTAGATATCTGTTAAAGGAGAGCTCCAATTGGTATATGTGTAGCTGCTTGAGGCACTTGCAACACAACAGCTAAGGAAAAGGAAAACCATGACATTTATCAAAAGGAAGAGATGTATTTAAAACCCCAAAACTGGTTGCAGCAGTTTTTTATTTTTATTTTTATATATAAGTGAACATTTCTATAGGTGTTTTAAATTGGAGAGTTTCAATATACAAGGATGAAGCTTTTCAATCACTTGACTTACTGAGAAGCCACAAGATGGAGGCTTTAAAAGTACTCCAGAAACAGTGTAGAAAAAACATTAAAAAAAAACACATTACAAAAGCCCAAATACTCCTCAATACTCTGTCAAATCTTTTTCCGTCCATCCATCCGTCCATTTCTCTCAGACCTCTGAGCTGTTGCTGCAGTCGTCCGTCCGTCCATCTCTCTCAGACCTCTGAGCTGTTGCTGCAGTCGTCCATCCTCGCGACCATCATCGCTTCCGTGCTCGCCGACCCCCTCACCTCCTCTTCCCTCTGCCCCTTCTGTCTGGACCGGACCGCCAGGACGAGGATGATGATGAGGAGGAAGGTGAGCAGCATTCCCACCAGCCCACCCACCACCGTCAGCAGTTCCTCCTCCCCATCCCCCCTGTTCAGCTCCCTTGGTTCCAGCCCGTCGGCGTACAGCTCCCCCCCCCCCGCCGCCCTCCTCTTGGTACGGTCCAGGGCGATGTGCATGATGTTGGTGCCATGGTTGTCGTCTGCTCCGATGTCCTCGGCCACGTCGGGGACCGCCGCTCCGAACGATCCACTGGCTGACCTCCTCACACGGTGACCTTGACCTTTGACCTCTGAGGTAATGGAGAGGTCGTTGCCCGTGGCGACCAGGGAGTGGTGGTACTCGAGGCTCCTCTTGCCGATGCCGTGGTTGGCGTTGTCTTTGGAGCGGACGGTGTAGATGGTGTGGATGAACCACTCACGACCCGCAGCCACCTGGGACAGGAGGTTAGAGGTTAGAGGTTAGAGGTCAGAGGTTAGAGTGTGTTGTCTGCAGACCTGGGTTCAAATAAAAGCATTTCTGATTATTTGTTATATAAATAATTATTTTCTGCATATTTTAGTAATAATAATAATAATAATATGCCATTTAGCAGACGCTTTTATCCAAAGCGACTTACAGTCATGTGCGCATACATTTTTACGTATGGGTGGTCCCGGGGATCGAACCCACTACTATGGCATTACAAGCACCATGCTCTACCAATTGAGCTACAGAGGCCCACAGTATTTGAGGAAGTGTATCTTGCTGTCTGGTACACAACATAACTATCTTGTTGTGTGGTACACAGAATAAGTGAAAGGTTTCAGTCCAAAATGCTATACAGTGGGGAAAAAAAGTATTTAGTCAGCCACCAATTGTGCAAGTTCTCCCACTTAAAAAGATGAGAGAGGCCTGTAATTTTCATCATAGGTACACGTCAACTATGACAGACAAAATTAGAAGAAAAAAATCCAGAAAATCACATTGTAGGATTTTTAATGAAACTATTTGCAAATTATGGTGGAAAATAAGTATTTGGTCAATAACAAAAGTTTCTCAATACTTTGTTATATACCCTTTGTTGGCAATGACACAGGTCAAACGTTTTCTGTAAGTCTTCACAAGGTCTTCACACACTGTTGCTGGTATTTTGGCCCATTCCTCCATGCAGATCTCCTCTAGAGCAGTGATGTTTTGGGGCTGTCGCTGGGCAACACGGACTTTCAACTCCCTCCAAAGATTGTCTATGGGGTTGAGATCTGGAGACTGGCTAGGCCACTCCAGGACCTTGAAATGCTTCTTACGAAGCCACTCCTTCGTTGCCCGGGCGGTGTGTTTGGGATCATTGTCATGCTGAAAGACGCAGCCACGTTTCATCTTCAATGCCCTTGCTGATGGAAGGAGGTTTTCACTCAAAATCTCACGATACATGGCCCCATTCATTCTTTCCTTTACACGGATCAGTCGTCCTGGTCCCTTTGCAGAAAAACAGCCCCAAAGCATGATGTTTCCACCCCCATGCTTCACAGTAGGTATGGTGTTCTTTGGATGCTACTCAGCATTCTTTGTCCTCCAAACACGACGAGTTGAGTTTTTACCAAAATGTTATATTTTGGTTTCATCTGACCATATGACATTCTCCCAATCCTCTTCTGGATCATCCAAATGCACTCTAGCAAACTTCAGACGGGCCTGGACATGTACTGGCTTAAGCAGGGGGACACGTCTCGCACTGCAGGATTTGAGTCCCTGGCGGCGTAGTGTGTTACTGATGGTAGGCTTTGTTACTTTGGTCCCAGCTCTCTGCAGGTCATTCACTAGGTCCCCCCGTGTGGTTCTGGGATTTTTGCTCACCGTTCTTGTGATCATTTTGACCCCACGGGGTGAGATCTTGCGTGGAGCCCCAGATCGAGGGAGATTATCAGTGGTCTTGTATGTCTTCCATTTCCTAATAATTGCTCCCACAGTTGATTTCTTCAAACCAAGCTGCTTACCTATTGCAGATTCAGTCTTCCCAGCCTGGTGCAGGTCTACAATTTTGTTTCTGGTGTCCTTTGACAGCTCTTTGGTCTTGGCCATAGTGGGGTTTGGAGTGTGACTGTTTGAGGTTGTGGACAGGTGTCTTTTATACTGATAACAAGTTCAAACAGGTGCCATTAATACAGGTAACGAGTGGAGGACAGAGGAGCCTCTTAAAGAAGAAGTTACAGGTCTGTGAGAGCCAGAAATCTTGCTTGTTTGTAGGTGACCAAATACTAATTTTCCACCATAATTTGCAAATAAATTCATTAAAAATCCTACAATGTGATTTTCTGGATTTTTTTCCCTTAATTTGTCTGTCATAGTTGACGTGTACCTATGATGAAAATTACAGGCCTCTCTCATCTTTTTAAGTGGGAGAACTTGCACAATTGGTGGCTGACTAAATACTTTTTTTCCCCACTGTATATCAATTTTGAGAAATGTTGGCAAATGAGCTTTTATTGTTTAAAGGGGAATGGAAACACTAGGCTTTAGAACACCAGCTAACCATAACTGTAACTCACCATATTGGCATTGTTGCATCACTGGCAGGATTTCAAATAAATGGCTGAGTCCCAAAACTGTCTGAAAGACCATGAACTCTGTGTCATTAATGAGCAAAAGGTGCTGGTGTCTAACCATATATGAAAACATGATACAGTGCATTCGGAAAGTATTCAGACCCCTTCCCTTTTCCCACATTTTGTTAAATTACAGCCTTATTCTAGAATTGATTAAATGTTTTTTTCTTCTCATCAATCTACACACAATAGCCCATAATGACAAAGCGAAAACAGGTTTTTAGAAATGTTTGCACATTTATAAAAAATAAAATAAAATAAAAAATACCTTATTTACAAAAGTATTCAGACCCTTTGCTATGAGACTCAATTGAGCGCATGTGCATCCTGTTTCCATTGATCATCCTTGAGATGTTTCTACAACTTGATTGGAGTCCACCTGTGGTAAATTCAATTGATTGGACATGATTTGGAAAGGCACACACCGGTGTGTATATAAGGTCCCACAGTTGACAGTGCATGTCAGAGCAAAAACCAAGCCATGAGATCGAATGAATTGTCCGTAGAGCTCCGAGACAGGATTGTGTTTAGGCACAGATCTGGGGAAGGGTACCAAAACATTTCTGCAGCATTGAAGGTCCCCAAGAACACAGTGGCCTCTTCCTAGAGCTGGCTGCCCGGCCAAACTGAACAATTGGGGGAGAAGGGCCTTGGTCAGGGAGGTGACCAAGAGCCCGATGGTCACTCTGACAGAGCTCCAGAGTTCCTCTGTGGAGATGGGAGAACCTTCCAGAAGGACAACAATCTCTGCAGCACTCCACCAATCAGGCCTTTATGGTAGAGTGGCCATACGGAAGCCACTCCTCAGTAAAAGGCAAATGACAGCCCGCTTGGAGTTTGCCAAAAGGCACCTAACGGACTCTCAGACCATGAGAAACAAGATTCTCTGGTCTGATGAAACCAAGATTCAACTATTTAGCCTGAATGCCAAGCGTCATGTCTGGAGGAAACCTGGTACCATCCCTATGGTGAAGCATGGTGGTGGCAGCATCATGCTGTGGGGATGTTTTTCAGCGGCAGGGACTGGGAAACTAGTCAGGATCGAGGGAAAGATGAACGGAGCAAAGTACAGAGAGATCCTTGATGAAAACCTGCTCCAGAGTGCTCAGAACCTCCGACTGGGATGAAGGTTCACCTTCCACCAGGACAACGAATAATACAAATAACATTGAGTAGCAAACTTGTAAAGTCACAAATTAATTTTATTGACTTTAAAAGTCACAGAAATCTCTGGTCTCCCTTATCCCTCTCTACAGCAAAAAGGTTGCTATTAGTACAACATTTGTTATTAATTTACCCCCCTCATCAATTCCCAGAACACATTTCTGAATGAACAGCATAGTGCTTTTCACTGATGCTTCAGGACAAGTCTCTGAATGTCCTTGAGTGGCCCAGCCAGAGCCTGGACTTGAACTCGATCGAACATCTCTGGAAAGACCTGAAAATAGCTGTGCAGCGACGCTCCCCATCCAACCTGATAGAGCTTGAGAGGATCATCAGAGAAGAATGGGAGAAACTCCCCAAATACAGGTGTACCAAGCTTGTAGCGTCACACCCAAGAAGACTCGAGGCTGTAATCGCTGCCAAAGGTGCTTCAACAAAGTACTGAGTAAAGGGTCTGAAAATAAATAAATGTGCAAACATTTCTAAAAACCTGTTTTTTCTTTGTCATTACGGGGTATTGTGTGTAGATTGATGAGGGGGAAAAAAACGGTTTAATCCCATTTTTAGAATAAGGCTGTAAAGTAACAAAATGTGGAAAATGTCAAGGGGTCTGAATACTTTCCGAATGCACTGTACATATTGCGAAAGCTGAGAAACAGCCCTATCAAATGATACGACATACAATAGCACCACATCAAACAAATGGCAATCAGTCAAGAAAAAACACCTGTGATTTAAAAAAAAATCTTATACGAAAATCAAGGCTTTTTTCCCCAACCAACTGCCATTTACACAGCTTCCTAATGAAGATAATGTCCTTCTTGTGTAAGGAGATTGAAGAACTAAAATCAGAATAGCAATACATTTTACTGTGAATGAGTTACAGCCGTTTTTAGAGAAGGGTGGTATTTTTCTAGGATTCTATGGAATGTTTCGTTATCAGACTATTTCCTATCTGGATAGTACATTAAACACATATCTGCACCAAAACACATTACAAATAGCAATTAGTCTTACATATGATAAGGAAATACATAAACAAGTAATAAAGCATGAGTACATCAAGAGCGTTATTGAAATAACTTTATTGAGAGCAATACATCGTCTCATTCAAACCTGAAAACACAGTGCAAGTCACATAGAACATCTGAATTACAAAATCTGATAATAAGGCATATGACAACAATAATTGGCTTTTAACAACTTCAATTTATTCTGTGCATACATTCGACTAGGCCTATAGCCTATTACATGATGAGTCAGAATTGGAACAAATGAAAAGCATGCAAGGGGGGGCTAAATGACCCCAGTGACAATCTGAGTTACTGGGTGACGACTAGGAGTCCCTTTACTATGACCAGTGACAATCTGAGCTACTGGGTGAAGACTAGGAGTCCCTTTACTAGTGCCTGTGTCTGCAATGGGTCACCCACTGGAGTACCACAACCTAACACCATTTTGCTCCCCTACGATCTTGCATTCTGGTGCAACACAAACAAATCACGTCATATACTCCTTTCTATCCTTCCTGTAAAAAAAAAAAAAAAGCCAACAATTTCTAGAGTAGTCCTCCAGTACATTGACGTTCACCTAGGCTGTGAGGATGAGGACGTGATTGTCCCTCGGCAGCATGTGGTCCTGTCTCTCCAGCCCCTGTCTGTCTTTGACACCATGGGGGGACAGCTTCTATTGACTGCCTGGTGCACAGGTGACATGTCTGTTGTCCTCCTCACGAAGATCTGAGAGCTGACAGTCCACCAGTGTCCTACAGACAGAGAGAGTATTATTTTTTTTAAACAGACCTAATTTACTGTATATATAGGTCTTATAGTACACAACAATAATATATCATTGACAGTTAGCCGCTTGACTCGCAGGACTAAGTTCTATATCGTGGAGCTCCGCCCCATAGGGGAGCTCTGCTCCTAGTGGTTTACCCTCTGCCCTAAGGCAGTAACAGCCTGAAGCAAAATTATGCACACACCTGCAGCCAATGGGAGCACAGGTGTCCCTATAAGAGGGGACGCCTCCCCTCAATCAGCCTCCCATTATCTTCAGCGACTGGACGACTAGACTGAAGAAGCCAAGAAGAGAAGAGAAGACTCAGGAAGAAATCTTCTAAAATGAGCACGCCAGGAGATTTTCCACCCCCAAAAGCCCTTTTCAGGGCTCAGTGCCGATGCTCCTCCATGGCATCTGCGGACCCCCACGACCTTTGTTTCGTGTGTTTGGGGCCGCAGCATGCCAAGGAAGGGACCGGCAATCCCCCTAATTGCGCCTCCTGCGCCCTCCTTCCTATGAAGGTGAGGAAGCAGCGTTGGGGCGTTCTTTAGGGAGGATATCCCCCTAGAGGATGTACTGTCTCTTCTCGCCTCTGCTTCAGAGGCGTCGTCGGACAGTGCTGGCTCAGGGGATGACAAAGAGAGAGACGCAGAGATGGATGTTCCAATGGAACAATCCGACCCTCTGGCGCCAACCTTCAAGACCCCCTTCCCTATGGGGAGTACGAGGTCTGAAGGCTCCTTATGCGATGACGACACGGGCTCTGTTACGTCAGCAGCCCTGTCCTTCGCAGCGGCCTCTCTGCGTTCGGACTAAGGGTGCGTAGTTGAACACACTCAGGAGAGGAAAGAGAAAAAGGTAGCAAGGCGTAGCCTTAGCTCACCTAATAAAGATATTTTACTGCAGACTCCTAGGAGCTCTGTAGTAAAGGTCTCACATAGCAGGCAGCCGTCTCAGTCTAAATATGACATGAAGACGCAGCCGCTAGCTGGGAATGACGCCTTGCTTCAGGCTAACGCCTCAGCCAGCGCAGTTCAGACCCGTGCGATGTTCACGGAGGGCGGGAATACTAGAGTTACAGGTGTAACCAATGTATGGGCGCCCCCGGCTAATTCAGAACGTAACAATACCCATTACTCTGAGTGCAGCTCACCACACCCAGAGTGTGCTGTTGAGCAGCTTCATGAGACCAGTGAAAAAGAGGTATTGTGGCGCCACCTTGTGGTACCAGTTAGAGACCACACTTTCCAGACTCTGTTGAGTACTGCAGTGGACGGATCTCATGACAAGCAGCAGTCTCAGTCAGACAATGACATGATGACGCAATTGCTATCCGGGGAGGGCGCTCTGCCTCAGGTTAACACCTCAGTCAGGGCAGCTCAAAACCGTGCTGCGTTCACGGAGGGCCGGAATACTAGAGTTACGGATGTAACTGACGTATCAAGGCCTCCGATTCCCTCAGAACGAGCTGATGTTTCCTCTCCCTTTCGAGGGGGGCCCGCCTTGGGCTATTGCACCAACCCAGTGCTGGGGAATAGCGGCGGCGAGGGCCATAGAGGAATACAGGTCCTTCCTACTGGATGCACCACAGCTTCGTGCGCGCCCGCTTTCTCTGCATTGCTGGCAGTGGCAACGAAGCTGTACCCTCTCACGCTGGCTAGAACAGACGTTGCAGAAGGGTTATGCCCTCCAATTCCATCGAACCCCACCCCCGTTCAGGGGAGTGGTGGAGACGGTGATGAAAACGCCGGACAAAGTAGCCGCTCTGATGTCAGAGATTACGGAACTTTTGGCGAAGGAGGCGGTCACAGTAGTTCCCCGGGAGCAAAGGAACAAAGGGCTGTATTCGCCTTATTTCCTAGTGCCCAAAAAGACGGGGGGAGTGAGGCCGATTTTGGATTTACGCACTCTCAACGAGAGCATAACCAAACGACCCTTCCGAATGCTGATGACAAAACGTCTACTGGAATGTGTCCAGAAAGGAGACTTTTGTACAAGCATAGACCTAAAGGACGCGTACTTCCATGTGCCAATACAATCGCGTCACAGGAAGTTTCTGCAGTTCGCCTTTCAAGGGGTGGCGTACGAGTTCACGAGGATGCCATTCGGGTACGCCCTGGCACCTCAAACGTTTTCCAAATGTGTGGAGGCGGCATTGGAACCGCTGCGTCGTCAAGGGATAAGGCTATTAGCCTACCTAGACGACCTACTGGTTCTCGCCCCGTCAGCAGAGCTGGCGTTCATTCACACAACACAGACAGTGATTCATCTCACGCGTCTGGGGTTCGCTGTGAATTGGAAAAAGAGCGCACCCTGGCCCAGTCATCAGATTGTCTACCTGGGGCTACAGCTAGACACTGTAATGATGAGGGCTCGAATTTCGGACCCTCGAAGGGTAGCATTGTTGCTAGCCCTGAGGAAGTGTTGTCCGAATCACACAGTGACGGCGCTGTCGATCATGTCACTTTTGGGTCTCATGTCGTCAGCCCACTCTGTGGTACCGCTGGGACTCCTGCACATGCGCAGAATACAGCGATGGTTCGCCCAACTAAGACTAGACCCAGTGCGTCAACGTCATCGGTTGGTGGTGGTTCCTCTCTCGCTAAGAGCAGACCTGGACTATTGGAGGAATCCGAGCGTTCTCACGCACGGAGTCCCGATGGGCAAGGTGTCATCCTACATTCCAGTATTTACAGATGCTTCTCTGACTGGATGGGGAGGGACATGTCAGACTCAAGCGATAGGAGGTGCATGGCCTCAATCAGGTCGTCACATAAACCTCTTGGAGTTGGAAACGGTTCGACTGGTTCTGACCCACTTCGTGCCTACCCTTCGGGGTCGCGATGTGCTGGTCTGGTCAGACAACCAGACCACAGTAGCCCACATAAATCGCCAGGGTGGAGTCAGGTCTCCTGCTCTCCATCGGGCGGCAGAGGAATTGTGGCTGTGGGCTCACGAGCACCTTCGCTCATTGAGAGCAGCACACATTCCGGGCTACTTGAACGTAGGGGCAGACCTCATGTCAAGAGGGGGTCCTCGAGACGACGAGTGGTGTCTGCATCCGGACATTGTTCTCCGAATTTGGGAACAGTTCGGGAGAGCCGAGGTGGATCTGTTCGCGTCACGCGTGAACGCGCAATGTCCCCTATGGTTCTCTCTGAGGGAACAGGACGAGCCACCACTGGGAAGAGACGCATTCGCGCACTACCCGTGGCCGAAAGTTCTCCTGTATGCATTCCCTCCGCTGTCTTGCATTCTCCCACTGCTAGCCAGGGTGAGGTCAGAGGGGCTGTCAGTGATACTGATAGCGCCCGATCGCCCGGGGGCTCCGTGGTTTGCGGAGATGAGTCAGATGTTGATTGCGCCACCTTGGCCAATTCCACATCGACGGGACGCGTTGACCCAGGCGGGAGGCTCGATAGGGCAGTGGCCCATAATCGGCCAACCACTGAAGGCTTGGTTCCTGAATGGGACAGGTTGAAGCGCCGTGGGTTATCTGATGCAGTGATCAGAACCATACAAGGTGCACGAGCCGGTTCCACTTCTAGGATGTATACCAGCAGATGGAACGTTTTTTCACGATGGTGTGACACACAAGGTGTGGACCCCATGAACTGTCAGGTTGAGAGTGTGCTCTCTTTTCTGCAGTTTATGTTTGATAAGCAGAAATCGCCCTCCACCATTAGAGTGTTTGCAGCGGCAATTTCAGCTGGTCATGAGGGGTTTGGCGGAACGAACGTGTTCAGCCACCCTTTAGTGAAACGTTTCTTATTGGGAACGCGGCGGCTTAGGCCAATGCCTAGAGCCACGCTGCCCCAGTGGGATTTGGCTTTGGTACTCGAAGCGCTATGTAAGTCGCCGTTCGAGCCATTGAATCAAATACCCCTCAAGATGTTGTCTATCAAGACGGCACTGTTGCTCGCCTTGACTACCGCTAAGCGTGTCAGTGATTTGTGTGCCCTGTCGACGAGACCCGACTGCCTTGCCATTAATGGCGATCTGAGCAGAGCGGTGTTACATCCTAACCCGGCGTTTGTGCCGAAGGTTATTAGCAGTGCATATAGATCACAGACCGTGGAGTTGTGGGCTTTTTCTCCCCCTCCTCATGGGGAGAGGAGTGAGGAAAAGCTTCATTGTCTGTGCCCAGTGCGCGCTTTGGCGTGTTACGTTGAGCGCACAGCAGCGATTAGGTCATCGCCTCAGCTGTTTGTGTGTCACGGTGCGGCTGCATTAGGTAGACCACTTTCAAAACAGCGATTGTCTCATTGGCTTTGTGAAGGTATTGAGACAGCTTACGAGGCAGCGGGGCGACAACTGCCTCAGGGTATCAGAGCTCACTCCACTTGTGGAGTAGCAGCTTCTACTGCCCTCTTCAGAGGAACAGGGGTAGAGGATATTTGTAGAGCAGCGTCATGGTCGACACCGTCTCCATTTATCAGTTTCTATCTATTAGATATGTCTTCTAACTCTTTGGCTCGATCTGTACTCAGCGTGGCTGAAGGGAGATCTTGAGCAAGAAAGAGAGAAAAAAAGCAGGACTGTGGACATGGGTGTCCATCAGGTCCGCTTTGGTTAGGAAGACATATTCTGTTTCTATCTATTAGATATGCCTTCTAACTCTTTGGCTCGGTCTGTACTCAGCAAAGCTGAAAGGAGATTTTGAGCCAGGAAGAGAGGATAAAGCAGGACTATGGGCAGGTTCCCATCAGGTCCGCTTTGGTTAGGAAAACATGTTTTTTGATAGATAGGCTTTCTATCTCTCTGGCTCGATTGTACTCAGCATAGCTGAAGGGGAATCTTGAGCTAGAAGAGAGAAAAGCAGGACAATGGACACAGGTTTCTATCAGGTCCGCTTTGGATGGAAAGCATATCTTGTGGCATGACTCTTGACTGACAGGGTCAGTATAGTAGAGACATGTATTGAATTGACAGAATGTGAGGTCATCTATCTGATTGTTCAGTTTAGTATGACTTATATTTTGTTCCTGCCTACTAATTTCTGGGATTCCATTGAGTGAGTGAGGCGGTCTACTGTGCACATAATGTAGAGTGACACTTGGTGTCATTCCATTAGTGGTCGGTGGTGTTTTCACAGGATATTGAGGCACATCTATCTGCTAGTACAGATTAGTGTAGCTTCTATTCTGGTGATCTGCCCACTAGTCATTGGCATTGCCATTGAACTAGGTGGGGCGGGTCTTTAACCGTTGACGCGGTATATTGTGACGCCCGTAGGGGTTTTTAGTTGCAGTACTGCGGCAATTGGTTGCGGCCATTGCTAGGCTTGACCTTTTCATTTTTTAATGGGAAGTGTTAGGCTCGGCAGGGAGTACATTTTGGAGCGCTACGCTCCGCCTTAAACCACTAGGAGCAGAGCTCCCCTATGGGGCGGAGCTCCACGATATAGAACGATTAGTTACCGGAGTGTAACTCCAGTTCTATGAGTGGAGCGGAGCCCCATAGGACTTAAGGCCCTGCTGACCCTCTCTAGTCTCGCTGAAGATAATATCTCGGGAGGCTGATTGAGGGGAGGCGTCCCCTCTTATAGGGACACCTGTGCTCCCATTGGCTGCAGGTGTGTGCATAATTTTGCTTCAGGCTGTTGCTGCCTTAGGGCAGAGGGTAAACCACTAGGAGCAGAGCTCCCCTATGGGGCTCCGCTCCACTCATAGAACTGGAGTTACACTCCGGTAACTAATCGTTACCAAGCTGACTACCAGCCTGCTTTCAAAAGTCATAGCTATTAGCTAACTATCATCATAAGGGTTAAGCTTCAGGCTTAGGCTACATTCATTATTGCAATCAACAGTCAGCAGGCTTGCTATTTTTACGAAATCATATCACATATAAACAGACACCTATTGAGATATCTAGCTATGTAGCTAGTTATCTAGCTAGCTAGCTAGCTAGCTAATGATCATACATTTTACTGGTAAAATAGCAATCCTGCAGCAGCCCTCTGTTAGTTGTGGCTGGTTAGCTAGCTAGCTACAAATCGAATCAGACACTAGCCAGTTCATTTTAGCTCTTAGCTAATACCAATGACAAATACTCTTCAAATTGTCAACATGAGCATTTTTATTTTGTACAGTTATGAAAGACTAAATTAACATAAAAAAGAAAAGACAAGAGAAGAGTTAAATCAAGTAGGCTAGATAACTAGCTAGCTAGCTAGCTTACCTAGGCTGACTGTCTAACATTACTCGGCTTGTTATCAGAAGTTCATTTCACAGACTCATCTTATCAATCGGAAAGAATACTCAAAACATTTACATATTATAATTACCAACATAAAAACGAATTGTATACAGTTTCTTACCTTAATATTGTTGTCCTGATCTCAATGACAGCTGTCAAAGTTGTGAGGTCCAGTGGAGGCGAGGGACCTCCTGGTAGCAGCATTCACTTTCAGTCCCCGCACCAAAACTCACAATTTGCTCAATTCTGCCAATTACGCTTTGACATCCGTCGTTACTATGGCAATTCAAGATGGCAATACCCATACCTCTAATAAACGTTGTTCAATATCAAAATCCTAAAAAAATTGAGATATTTCTATGTTAAATGCACATGTTTAGTATTAGTGGATGGAATACATCTCATTGTTTAGCTGTATAATATAATATAATATGCCATTTAGCAGATGCTTTTATCCAAAGCGACTTACAGTCATGCGTGCATACATTATATATATATTTTTGTGTATGGGTGGTCCCGGGGATCGAACCCACTACCTTGGCGTTACAAGCGCCGTGCTCTACCAGCTGAGCTACAGAGGACCACCCATGTACTTCCTAAAGTGTTTCCAGTCCCCTTTAAGAACTTATGAAAGAGATAGGTGTGTTTTTTCACCATCTAATTATGGCATGGGGTTGTTCAATGACCGACATGTATTTGTTTGAAATCTATCACTTATTTGTTTAATTTCAGAATGCTTTATATCCGCCTCACTCTGAGGAATAAGTAGTACTGCTAAGTTTTACACAGTAAAATTTGATAAATAACTACATTTCAATAAAGAACTGTACAAATGATACATTTGTGACATAAATATATAAAAAAAAGATATATATAGTATAAGATCTGTATGTAGAATATTTGCATTTTAGTCATTTAGCGGATGCTCTTATCCAGAGCGACTTACATTTAATGTATTCATCTTAAAATAGCTAGGTGAGACAACCACGTATCACAATCAAATATACAGGATACGGACATTCCATTCCCGCTAAACAATGGATACTGTATATAACGGTTTGCAACAAAACCCATTTAAATAAAAAATCTATGAATAAAGATTCTGAGTATATAGCGTTTTGGAACGAAACTCTTCAAGTGTATCATTATGTCTGGTACACAAAAGTGTATGCTGTAATTGTAGGTCCTCTGTAGAATCTTGTTCATGATGACAACGTGCTCCCAATGTGTAAAGTCAAAGACAAGTTTCCAAAAGTGTATAGTACAGTACACTATAGTAGAACACAGTACACTATAGTAGAACAGTCAATGATACTATAGTAGAGCATAGTACAGTATACTATAGTAGAGAACAGTACAGTATACTATAGTAGATCACAGTACAGTATACTATAGTAGAGCACAGTACACTATACTATAGTAGAGCACAGTACAGTATACTATAGTAGAGAACAGTACAGTATACTATAGTAGATCACAGTACAGTATACTATAGTAGAGAACAGTACAGTATACTATAGTAGAGCACAGTACACTATACTATAGTAGAGCACAGTACAGTATACTATAGTAGAGAACAGTACAGTATACTATAGTAGAGAACAGTACAGTATACTATAGTAGAGCACAGTACAGTATACTATAGTAGATCACAGTACAGTACACTATAGTAGAACACAGTACACTATACTATAGTAGAGCACAGTACAGTGTACTATAGTAGAGCACAGTACAGTATACTATAGTAGAGCACTGTATATTATACTATAGTAGAGAACAGTACAGTATACTATAGTAGAGCACATTACAGTATACTATAGTAGAGAACAGTACAGTATACTATTGTAGAGAACAGTACAGTATACTATAGTAGAGAACAGTACAGTATACTATAGTAGAGAACAGTACAGTATACTATAGTAGAGAACAGTACAGTATACTATAGTAGAGCACAGTACACTATACTATAGTAGAGCACAGTACAGTATACTATAGTAGATCACAGTACAGTATACTATAGTAGAGCACAGTACAGTATACTATAGTAGAACACAGTACACTATACTATAGTAGAGCACAGTACAGTATACTATAGTAGATCACAGTACAGTACACTATAGTAGAACACAGTACACTATACTATAGTAGAGAACAGTACAGTATACTATAGTAGATAACAGTACAGTATACTATAGTAGAACACAGTACACTATACTATAGTAGAGCACAGTACAGTATACTATAGTAGATCACAGTACAGTACACTATAGTAGAACACAGTACACTATACTATAGTAGAGAACAGTACAGTATACTATAGTAGATAACAGTACATTATACTATACTAGAGCACTGTATATTATACTATAGTAGAGAACAGTACAGTATACTATAGTAGAGAACAGTACAGTATACTATAGTAGAGCACAGTACAGTATACTATAGTAGAGAACAGTACAGTATACTATAGTAGAGCACAGTACAGTATACTATAGTAGATCACAGTACAGTACACTATAGTAGAACACAGTACACTATACTATAGTAGAGAACAGTACAGTATACTATAGTAGATAACAGTACATTATACTATACTAGAGCACTGTATATTATACTATAGTAGAGAACAGTACAGTATACTATAGTAGAGCACATTACAGTATACTATAGTAGAGAACAGTACAGTATACTATAGTAGAGAACAGTACAGTATACTATAGTAGAGAACAGTACAGTATACTATAGTAGAGAACAGTACAGTATACTATAGTAGAGAACAGTACACTATACTATAGTAGAGAACAGTACAGTATACTATAGTAGATAACAGTACATTATACTATACTAGAGCACTGTATATTATACTATAGTAGAGAACAGTACAGTATACTATAGTAGAGAACAGTACAGTATACTATAGTAGAGCACAGTACAGTATACTATAGTAGAGAACAGTACAGTATACTATAGTAGAGCACAGTACAGTATACTATAGTAGATCACAGTACAGTACACTATAGTAGAACACAGTACACTATACTATAGTAGAGAACAGTACAGTATACTATAGTAGATAACAGTACATTATACTATACTAGAGCACTGTATATTATACTATAGTAGAGAACAGTACAGTATACTATAGTAGAGCACATTACAGTATACTATAGTAGAGAACAGTACAGTATACTATAGTAGAGAACAGTACAGTATACTATAGTAGAGAACAGTACAGTATACTATAGTAGAACACATTACAGTATACTATAGTAGAGAACAGTACAGTATACTGTAGTAGAGAACAGTACAGTATACTGTAGTAGAGAACAGTACAGTATACTATAGTAGAGAACAGTACAGTATACTATAGTAGAGAACAGTACAGTATACTATAGTAGAGAACAGTACAGTATACTGTAGTAGAGAACAGTACAGTATACTATAGTAGAGAACAGTACAGTATACTGTAGTAGAGAACAGTACAGTATACTATAGTAGAGAACAGTACAGTATACTGTAGTAGAGAACAGTACAGTATACTATAGTAGAGAACAGTACAGTATACTGTAGTAGAGAACAGTACAGTATACTATAGTAGAGAACAGTACAGTATACTATAGTAGAACACAGTACAGTATACTATAGTAGAACACAGTACACTATACTATAGTAGAGAACAGTACAGTATACTATAGTAGAACACATTACAGTATACTATAGTAGAGAACAGTACAGTATACTGTAGTAGAGAACAGTACAGTATACTGTAGTAGAGAACAGTACAGTATACTATAGTAGAGAACAGTACAGTATACTATAGTAGAGAACAGTACAGTATACTATAGTAGAGAACAGTACAGTATACTGTAGTAGAGAACAGTACAGTATACTATAGTAGAGAACAGTACAGTATACTGTAGTAGAGAACAGTACAGTATACTATAGTAGAGAACAGTACAGTATACTATAGTAGAGAACAGTACAGTATCCTATAGTAGAGCACAGTACAGTACACTATAGTAGAGAACAGTACAGTATCCTATAGTAGAGAACAGTACAGTATACTATAGTAGAGAACAGTACAGTATACTATAGTAGAGAACAGTACAGTATACTATAGTAGAGAACAGTACACTATACTATAGTAGAGAACAGTACAGTATACTATAGTAGATAACAGTACATTATACTATACTAGAGCACTGTATATTATACTATAGTAGAGAACAGTACAGTATACTATAGTAGAGAACAGTACAGTATACTATAGTAGAACACAGTACACTATACTATAGTAGAGAACAGTACAGTATACTATAGTAGATAACAGTACATTATACTATACTAGAGCACTGTATATTATACTATAGTAGAGAACAGTACAGTATACTATAGTAGAGAACAGTACAGTATACTATAGTAGAGCACAGTACAGTATACTATAGTAGAGAACAGTACAGTATACTATAGTAGAGCACAGTACAGTATACTATAGTAGATCACAGTACAGTACACTATAGTAGAACACAGTACACTATACTATAGTAGAGAACAGTACAGTATACTATAGTAGATAACAGTACATTATACTATACTAGAGCACTGTATATTATACTATAGTAGAGAACAGTACAGTATACTATAGTAGAGAACAGTACAGTATACTATAGTAGAGAACAGTACAGTATACTATAGTAGAGAACAGTACACTATACTATAGTAGAGAACAGTACAGTATACTATAGTAGATAACAGTACATTATACTATACTAGAGCACTGTATATTATACTATAGTAGAGAACAGTACAGTATACTATAGTAGAGAACAGTACAGTATACTATAGTAGAGCACAGTACAGTATACTATAGTAGAGAACAGTACAGTATACTATAGTAGAGCACAGTACAGTATACTATAGTAGATCACAGTACAGTACACTATAGTAGAACACAGTACACTATACTATAGTAGAGAACAGTACAGTATATTATAGTAGATAACAGTACATTATACTATACTAGAGCACTGTATATTATACTATAGTAGAGAACAGTACAGTATACTATAGTAGAGCACATTACAGTATACTATAGTAGAGAACAGTACAGTATACTATAGTAGAGAACAGTACAGTATACTATAGTAGAGAACAGTACAGTATACTATAGTAGAACACATTACAGTATACTATAGTAGAGAACAGTACAGTATACTGTAGTAGAGAACAGTACAGTATACTGTAGTAGAGAACAGTACAGTATACTATAGTAGAGAACAGTACAGTATACTATAGTAGAGAACAGTACAGTATACTATAGTAGAGAACAGTACAGTATACTGTAGTAGAGAACAGTACAGTATACTATAGTAGAGAACAGTACAGTATACTGTAGTAGAGAACAGTACAGTATACTATAGTAGAGAACAGTACAGTATACTGTAGTAGAGAACAGTACAGTATACTATAGTAGAGAACAGTACAGTATACTGTAGTAGAGAACAGTACAGTATACTATAGTAGAGAACAGTACAGTATACTATAGTAGAACACAGTACAGTATACTATAGTAGAACACAGTACACTATACTATAGTAGAGAACAGTACAGTATACTATAGTAGAACACATTACAGTATACTATAGTAGAGAACAGTACAGTATACTGTAGTAGAGAACAGTACAGTATACTGTAGTAGAGAACAGTACAGTATACTATAGTAGAGAACAGTACAGTATACTATAGTAGAGAACAGTACAGTATACTATAGTAGAGAACAGTACAGTATACTGTAGTAGAGAACAGTACAGTATACTATAGTAGAGAACAGTACAGTATACTGTAGTAGAGAACAGTACAGTATACTATAGTAGAGAACAGTACAGTATACTATAGTAGAGAACAGTACAGTATCCTATAGTAGAGCACAGTACAGTACACTATAGTAGAGAACAGTACAGTATCCTATAGTAGAGAACAGTACAGTATACTATAGTAGAGAACAGTACAGTATACTATAGTAGAGAACAGTACAGTATACTATAGTAGAGAACAGTACACTATACTATAGTAGAGAACAGTACAGTATACTATAGTAGATAACAGTACATTATACTATACTAGAGCACTGTATATTATACTATAGTAGAGAACAGTACAGTATACTATAGTAGAGAACAGTACAGTATACTATAGTAGAGCACAGTACAGTATACTATAGTAGAGAACAGTACAGTATACTATAGTAGAGCACAGTACAGTATACTATAGTAGATCACAGTACAGTACACTATAGTAGAACACAGTACACTATACTATAGTAGAGAACAGTACAGTATACTATAGTAGATAACAGTACATTATACTATACTAGAGCACTGTATATTATACTATAGTAGAGAACAGTACAGTATACTATAGTAGAGCACATTACAGTATACTATAGTAGAGAACAGTACAGTATACTATAGTAGAGAACAGTACAGTATACTATAGTAGAGAACAGTACAGTATACTATAGTAGAACACATTACAGTATACTATAGTAGAGAACAGTACAGTATACTGTAGTAGAGAACAGTACAGTATACTGTAGTAGAGAACAGTACAGTATACTATAGTAGAGAACAGTACAGTATACTATAGTAGAGAACAGTACAGTATACTATAGTAGAGAACAGTACAGTATACTGTAGTAGAGAACAGTACAGTATACTATAGTAGAGAACAGTACAGTATACTGTAGTAGAGAACAGTACAGTATACTATAGTAGAGAACAGTACAGTATACTGTAGTAGAGAACAGTACAGTATACTATAGTAGAGAACAGTACAGTATACTGTAGTAGAGAACAGTACAGTATACTATAGTAGAGAACAGTACAGTATACTATAGTAGAACACAGTACAGTATACTATAGTAGAACACAGTACACTATACTATAGTAGAGAACAGTACAGTATACTATAGTAGAACACATTACAGTATACTATAGTAGAGAACAGTACAGTATACTGTAGTAGAGAACAGTACAGTATACTGTAGTAGAGAACAGTACAGTATACTATAGTAGAGAACAGTACAGTATACTATAGTAGAGAACAGTACAGTATACTATAGTAGAGAACAGTACAGTATACTGTAGTAGAGAACAGTACAGTATACTATAGTAGAGAACAGTACAGTATACTGTAGTAGAGAACAGTACAGTATACTATAGTAGAGAACAGTACAGTATACTATAGTAGAGAACAGTACAGTATCCTATAGTAGAGCACAGTACAGTACACTATAGTAGAGAACAGTACAGTATCCTATAGTAGAGAACAGTACAGTATACTATAGTAGAGAACAGTACAGTATACTATAGTAGAGAACAGTACAGTATACTATAGTAGAGAACAGTACAGTATCCTATAGTAGAGAACAGTACAGTATACTATAGTAGAGAACAGTACAGTATACTATAGTAGAGAACAGTACAGTATACTATAGTAGAGAACAGTACAGTATCCTATAGTAGAGAACAGTACAGTATACTATAGTAGAGAACAGTACAGTATCCTATAGTAGAGAACAGTACAGTATACTATAGTAGAGAACAGTACAGTATCCTATAGTAGAGAACAGTACAGTATACTATAGTAGAGAACATTACAGTATACTATAGTAGAGAACAGTACAGTATACTGTAGTAGAGAACAGTACAGTATACTATAGTAGAGAACAGTACAGTATACTGTAGTAGAGAACAGTACAGTATACTATAGTAGAGAACAGTAGAGTATACTATAGTAGAGAACAGTACAGTATACTATAGTAGAGAACAGTACAGTATACTATAGTAGAGCACAGTACAGTATACTATAGTAGAGAACAGTACAGTATACTATAGTAGAGCACAGTACAGTATACTATAGTAGATCACAGTACAGTACACTATAGTAGAACACAGTACACTATACTATAGTAGAGAACAGTACAGTATACTATAGTAGATAACAGTACATTATACTATACTAGAGCACTGTATATTATACTATAGTAGAGAACAGTACAGTATACTATAGTAGAGCACATTACAGTATACTATAGTAGAGAACAGTACAGTATACTATAGTAGAGAACAGTACAGTATACTATAGTAGAGAACAGTACAGTATACTATAGTAGAGAACAGTACAGTATACTATAGTAGAGAACAGTACACTATACTATAGTAGAGAACAGTACAGTATACTATAGTAGATAACAGTACATTATACTATACTAGAGCACTGTATATTATACTATAGTAGAGAACAGTACAGTATACTATAGTAGAGAACAGTACAGTATACTATAGTAGAGCACAGTACAGTATACTATAGTAGAGAACAGTACAGTATACTATAGTAGAGCACAGTACAGTATACTATAGTAGATCACAGTACAGTACACTATAGTAGAACACAGTACACTATACTATAGTAGAGAACAGTACAGTATACTATAGTAGATAACAGTACATTATACTATACTAGAGCACTGTATATTATACTATAGTAGAGAACAGTACAGTATACTATAGTAGAGAACAGTACAGTATACTATAGTAGAGCACAGTACAGTATACTATAGTAGAGAACAGTACAGTATACTATAGTAGAGAACAGTACAGTATACTATAGTAGAGAACAGTACAGTATACTATAGTAGAGAACAGTACAGTATACTATAGTAGAACACATTACAGTATACTATAGTAGAGAACAGTACAGTATACTGTAGTAGAGAACAGTACAGTATACTGTAGTAGAGAACAGTACAGTATACTATAGTAGAGAACAGTACAGTATACTATAGTAGAGAACAGTACAGTATACTATAGTAGAGAACAGTACAGTATACTGTAGTAGAGAACAGTACAGTATACTATAGTAGAGAACAGTACAGTATACTGTAGTAGAGAACAGTACAGTATACTATAGTAGAGAACAGTACAGTATACTGTAGTAGAGAACAGTACAGTATACTATAGTAGAGAACAGTACAGTATACTGTAGTAGAGAACAGTACAGTATACTATAGTAGAGAACAGTACAGTATACTATAGTAGAACACAGTACAGTATACTATAGTAGAACACAGTACACTATACTATAGTAGAGAACAGTACAGTATACTATAGTAGAACACATTACAGTATACTATAGTAGAGAACAGTACAGTATACTGTAGTAGAGAACAGTACAGTATACTGTAGTAGAGAACAGTACAGTATACTATAGTAGAGAACAGTACAGTATACTATAGTAGAGAACAGTACAGTATACTATAGTAGAGAACAGTACAGTATACTGTAGTAGAGAACAGTACAGTATACTATAGTAGAGAACAGTACAGTATACTGTAGTAGAGAACAGTACAGTATACTATAGTAGAGAACAGTACAGTATACTATAGTAGAGAACAGTACAGTATCCTATAGTAGAGCACAGTACAGTACACTATAGTAGAGAACAGTACAGTATCCTATAGTAGAGAACAGTACAGTATACTATAGTAGAGAACAGTACAGTATACTATAGTAGAGAACAGTACAGTATACTATAGTAGAGAACAGTACAGTATCCTATAGTAGAGAACAGTACAGTATACTATAGTAGAGAACAGTACAGTATACTATAGTAGAGAACAGTACAGTATACTATAGTAGAGAACAGTACAGTATCCTATAGTAGAGAACAGTACAGTATACTATAGTAGAGAACAGTACAGTATCCTATAGTAGAGAACAGTACAGTATACTATAGTAGAGAACAGTACAGTATCCTATAGTAGAGAACAGTACAGTATACTATAGTAGAGAACATTACAGTATACTATAGTAGAGAACAGTACAGTATACTGTAGTAGAGAACAGTACAGTATACTATAGTATAGAACAGTACAGTATACTGTAGTAGAGAACAGTACAGTATACTATAGTAGAGAACAGTAGAGTATACTATAGTAGAGAACAGTACAGTATACTATAGTAGAGAACAGTACAGTATACTATAGTAGAGAACAGTACAGTATACTATAGTAGAGAACAGTACAGTATACTATAGTAGAGAACAGTACAGTATACTATAGTAGAGAACAGTACAGTATACTATAGTAGAACACATTACAGTATACTATAGTAGAGAACATTACCTGGAACATGGCCGTAGAGTCCAATCTGAATCCATCTGTCCCAGGCTGTCTGACCAGAGAGAGAGCAGAGGGGTCGTCTACAGCCAACATTGCATTAAAATCCACGTCACCAAACCCACGGGCCTGAGTCTCGGGCTGCGCCTTGTCCTGGAGGGGGGAGGAGGGGAGTGAGGGGGGGAAGAGGAGGAGGAGGGGAGAGGAAGAGGAGGGGAGAGAGGGGGGAGATGGGGGGAGAGTAGAGAGTAGAGTATTTATTATCACCAAAGAGAATACACAGACAGCATGGTAAAATAAAGATTGACTGTAGTGAAATGCATTGGTAACACCAGACAGCACCGCTAACATTGAGAGGTAGAAGAGCGTTGTTGACGTAATGTCATCTTGGGTTATATCTATTTTTTTTTTGGTGAATTCAGCATCAAAAAGCTTTCTCAGGTCCTTTCTGTTCTACAGGACTCTCTGATTAGGGTTAATGCTTACATTCATAATTCAACACACTTGTCGTCGCTACATAACATTCATTTGGTATTCTTCCTCATGATTTATTAAAAGAAAAAACAGATGCATAATGTGCCCTCTACATTAGGAGATTTAGACGTTGTACTGATGTGATACATAGCTTGATTTTAAGTTGTTTATAGATGTTCATTAGGATGTGATTTTAAGTTGTTTATTCAGTGAGGGAAAAAAGTATTTGATCCCCTGCTGATTTTGTACGTTTGCCCACTGACAAAGAAATTATCAGTCTATAATTTTAATGGTAGGTTTATTTGAACAGTGAGAGACAGAATAACAACAAAACAATCCAGAAAAACGCATGTCAAAAATGTTATAAATTGATTTGCATTTTAATGAGGGAAATAAGTATTTGACCCCCTCTCAATCAGAAAGATTTCTGGCTCCCAGGTGTCTTTTATACAGGTAACGAGCTGAGATTAGGCGCACACTCTTAAAGGGAGTGCTCCTAATCTCAGTTTGTTACCTGTATAAAAGAAACCTGTCCACAGAAGCAATCAATCAATCAGATTCCAAACTCTCCACCATGGCCAAGACCAAAGAGCTCTCCAATGATGTCAGGGACAAGATTGTAGACCTACACAAGGCTGGAATGGGCTACAAGACCATCGCCAAGCCGCTTGGTGAGAAGGTGACAACAGTTGGTGCGATTATTCGCAAATGGAAGAAACACAAAATAACTGTCAATCTCCCTCGGCCTGGGGCTCCATGCAAGATCTCACCTCGTGGAGTTGCAATGATCATGAGAACGGTGAGGAATCAGCCCAGAACTACACGGGAGGATCTTGTCAATGATCTCAAGGCAGCTGGGACCATAGTCACCAAGAAAACAATTGGTAACACACTACGCCGTGAAGGACTGAAATCCTGCAGCGCCCGCAAGGTCCCCCTGCTTAAGAAAGCACATATACATGCCCGTCTGAAGTTTGCCAATGAACATCTGAATGATTCAGAGGAGAACTGGGTGAAAGCGTTGTGGTCAGACGAAACCAAAATGGAGCTCTTTGGCATCAACTCAACTCGGCGTGTTTGGAGGAGGAGGAATGCTGCCTATGACCCCAAGAACACCATCCCCACCGTCAAACATGGAGGTGGAAACATTATGCTTTGGGGGTGTTTTTCTGCTAAGGGGACAGGACAACTTCACCGCATCAAAGGGACGATGGACGGGGCCATGTACCGTCTTTATCTTGGGTGAGAAACTCCTTCCCTCAGCCAGGGCATTGAAAATGGGTCGTGGATGGGTATTCCAGCATGACAATGACTCAAGACAACGGCCAAGGCAACAAAGGAGTGGCTCAAGAAGAAGCACATTAAGGTCCTGGAGTGGCCTAGCCAGTCTCCAGACCTTAATCCCATAGAAAATCTGTGGAGGGAGCTGAAGGTTCGAGTTGCCAAATGTCAGCCTTGAAACCTTAATGACTTCGAGAAGATCTGCAAAGAGGAGTGTGACAAAATCCCTCCTGAGATGTGTGCAAACCTGGTGGCCAACTACAAGAAACGTTTGACCTCTGTGATTGCCAACAAGGGTTTTGCCACCAAGTACTAAGTCATGTTTTGCAGAGGGGTCAAATACTTATTTCCCTCATCAATTTATAAAATTTTTGACATGTGTTTTTCTGGATTTTTGTTGTTGTTATTCTGTCTCTCACTGTTCAAATTAACCTACCATTAAAATTATAGACTGATAATTTCTTTGTCAGTGGGCAAACCTACAAAATCAGCAGGGGATCAAATACTTTTTTCCCTCACTGTAGGTGTTTATTAGGATGTGATTTTAAGTTGTTTATAGATGTTTATTATGGATGTGATTTTAAGTTGTTTATAGATGTTTATTAGGTAGACCAGAGAGGGAGTCTGTCTGACTGTCTGACTAACTAACTAACTAACTAACTAACTAACTAACTAACTAACTAACTAACTAACTAACTAACTAACTAACTAACTAACTACAGTTTGCTATACTCACTATGATCTTGAAGCGGTAGAGCAGAGAGGGAGAGTCGGCAAGACAGCCAAACTCAAAGTTAGTGGGGTTGTACTTTGGCACGTATCCATCCGCGCCAGCGCACAGGTACACCTTCTCTATGTTGCAGAAGAAAGAGTCCCCCAGGTTCTGAACAGGGTCCACCATCACACGACCATAGATAGTATCACCTGGAGGGGAGGTAGGAAAGGAGGGAGAGAGAGGGGAGGGAGGGGAGGGGGAGGGGGAGGGAGGGAGTGGGGAGGGAGGGAGGTGGAGGGGAGGGAGGGAGGTGGAGGGGAGGGGGAGGGAGGTGGAGGGGTGAGGGAGTGCGGAGGGAGATGGAGGGGAGGGAGGTGGAGGGGAGGGGAGGGGGAGGGAGGTGGAGGGGGGAGGGGGGAAGGAGGGGGAAAGGGGGGAGGGAGAAAGGGAGAAAGGGGGAGGGGGCAAGAGAGAAGAGAGAAGCAAAGGTCTGTTTTAATAGTGATTTATAATTAACAACAATCATGTACCGGGTAGCCCTTTACTCGTACCCGTATAGGGTGGAAGATGGCAGATTTTGGCACGGATAAGCTTCTAAATTGTAATGCAGTGGCTGTACAGTAACATGCTATACAGAGCTCAGGCTCTGTGCTTCACAGCGTTGGGTGGGTTTTGACTGACAGCCGTTCTGAACTCGAGCACTGCACGTGACAAGAAGTTGCCCCCATCTGATGTACAGTTACAAGATGCCATGGCATCACACCCTGGGTTGTTCTGAACAGCACGAGCTTGTGTTTGTCTATTGTTGTCACGCCCTGGCTCTGGGGACTCTTATATGTTGAGCCAGGGTGTGGATTTTCTATGTGTGATTTTCTATGTTTTGTTCTAGTTCTTGTTTTCTATGTTGGCCAGGGTGGTTCCCAATCAGAGGCAGCTGATTCTTGTTGTCTCTGATTGGGGACCATACTTAGGCAGCTTGTTTGGCACTGTTTATTGTGGGATCTTGTTCCGTAAGGTTTGTTTTGGTGTGTTAACCTAGGACTTCACGTATCGTTTGGTTTGTTGTTTTGTTAGTGTTGTGTACGAAATAAAAGAGGTACGCATATCACGCTGCGCCTTGGTCCGCTGTTTATAACGATTGTGACAGAAGATCCCACCTCGACTGGATCAAACAGCGTGACGAGGAGAGAGGATGGACCTGGGAGGAGATGAGTGAGAGTCTGGCAAGAGGGATGGAGGCCATGAGCACGGGGGAGAGACAAGCCCCAAAAAAATTTAGGGGGGGGCTCACGCCGTGGACGACAAGGCAGCAGGAGGCCGCGATAGAGCGGTTCAGCCGGTTAGCAGAGGAGGCCGCTAGGTTACGGGGGTCACTGGTCATGAGGGAGAAGGAGAGTGTGGAGGCACGGCGAGAGGAACTGAGTAGGCAGCAGAGGGAGCGGAGGTTTATGAGGAAACCCAGTCCCGCTCCTCGCACCAAGCAAGTGGTGTGTGTCACCAGTCCGGTCCGGCCCGTTCCTGATTCCCGCACAAGGCCAGTGGGGTGTGTTCCCAGCCCGGTCCGGCCTGTTCCTGCTCCCCGCACTAAGCCAGTGGTGCGCGTCGTCAGCCCGGTTCGGCCTGTTCCTGCTCCCCGCACCAAGCCAGTGGTGCGCGTCGCCAGCCCGGTTCGGCCTGTTCCTGCTCCCCGCACCAAGCCAGTGGTGCGCGTCGTCAGCCCGGTCCGGCCCGTTCCTGCTCCCCGCACCAAGCCAGTGGTGCGCGTCGTCAGCCCGGTCCGGCCCGTTCCTGCTCCCCGCACCAAGCCAGTGGTGCGCGTCGTCAGCCCGGTCCGGCCCATTCCTGCTCCCCGCACCAAGCCAGTGGTGCGCGTCGTCAGTCCGGCACGGTCTGTGCCTGTTGGACCGGTGCCTGGTCCGGCACCGGTCAGCTGCTCCACACCGGAGCCAAAACAATCCGCTCCACCGATGTCCAGTCCAGCTCCAGCCAGCGGGACCAGACCAGGGGCGCTACGGGGGGGTAGGGAGAGAGTGGTGGTCACGCCCAGAGCCGGATCCGCCTCCGAGGTGGAATGCCCACCCGGCCCCTACCCTCTTGTGTTTGGTTGGCGAGGTCGCAGTCCGCGCCTTTGGGGGGGGGGTACTGTCACGCCCTGGCTCTGGGGACTCTTATATGTTGAGCCAGGGTGTGGATTTTCTATGTGTGATTTTCTATGTTTTGTTCTAGTTCGTGTTTTCTATGTTGGCCAGGGTGGTTCCCAATCAGAGGCAGCTGATTCTCGTTGTCTCTGATTGGGGACCATACTTAGGCAGCTTGTTTGGCACTGTTTATTGTGGGATCTTGTTCCGTAAGGTTTGTTTTGGTGTGTTAACCTAGGACTTCACGTATCGTTTGGTTTGTTGTTTTGTTAGTGTTGTGTACGAAATAAAAGATGTACGCATATCACGCTGCGCCTTGGTCCGCTGTTTATAACGATCGTGACAATTGTGAAGAAAATTTGCCACAGAACACGCACCTGAATTCACTCAGAACTCCTTTCTATGGGCAACAAAATTACGATCTGTTTCTCTGAATTGCCTTGTGAAAGCCTAACACTGTAAGATTGTATTTTGTAACTTAGCTAGTCACGTTGGCAATAGAACAAGCCTTCAAATGATGCCCTTCAAATGATGCCTCCCTGAACCAGATTGAGATTTATAATGTCCCGTTTTTGGATTGCGTAAACAGCCGACAGTAATTATGTGAAGGCGGGGATGCAGGGCTGTGTTCCAAACAAAACAACTACAACTGTTGCTCTAGATCCTGAAGGCACAGCTAAGAGAGCTAAAAAAAACTGGGTGAAAGTGTTGTGGTCAGATGAGACCAAAATGGAGCTCTTTAGCATCAACTCAACTCGCCGTGTTTGGAGGAGGAGGAATGCTGCCTATGACCCCAAGAACACCATCCCCACCGTCAAACATGGAGGTGGAAACATTATGCTTTGGGGGTGTTTTTCTGCTAAGGGGACAGGACAACTTCACCGCATCAAAGGGGCGATGGGCGGGGCCATGTACCGTCTTTATCTTGGGTGAGAACCTCCTTCCCTCAGCCAGGGCATTGAAAATGGGTCGTGGATGGGTATTCCAGCATGACAATGACCCAAAACACACAGCCAAGGCAACAAAGGAGTGGATCAAGAAGAAGCACATTAAGGTCCTGGAGTGGCCTAGCCAGTCTCCAGACCTTAACCCCATAGAAAATCTGTGGAGGGAGCTGAAGGTTCGAGTTACCAAACGTCAGCCTCGAAACCTTAATGACTTGGAGAAGATCTGCAAAGAGGAGTGGGACAAAATCCCTCCTGAGATGTGTGCAAACCCGGTGGCCAACTACAAGAAACGTCTGACCTCTGTGATTGCCAACAAGGGTTTTGCCACCAAGTACTAAGTCATGTTTTGCAGAGGGGTCAAATACTTATTTCCCTCATTAAAATGCAAATCAATTCATAAAATTTTTGACATGCGTTTTTCTGGATTTTTTTGTTGTTGTTATTCTGTCTCTCACTGTTCAAATAAACCTACCATTAAAATTGTAGACTGATCATTTCTTTGTCAGTGGGCAAACGTACCAAATCAGCAGGGGATCAGATACTTTTTTCCCCTCACTGTAGTTGACTTCTTTGAGTCATAAAAGTGCATTGAAATTATTTTAAAATAAATCATATAAATGATTTAGAAAACTTGTTGTCTTATGTTGCACGTACCCCACATTTTCCAGGAATATTCTTATCATGTTACTTTAATGTATACAGTGTTTTCGGATTTCGTTATTATCAAAAAAATGCGGTGAAAAGTACAGTAAATATAATGCACATAAAATCAGCAGTGTAATGTCTTGTGTCTGGTGAACTTCGGTCTAATGATTTTTCCATAATATCCAAACTGTTCCCTTTCAATTGCTACCATGCTAATGCAAATGCTTTAAAAAAAAAAAATATTTCTTCTGTAAAAAACATTAAAATGTAGCCCTATCCATATAGGCCAATTCCCACAAGTGTAAAGGGTTTAAGCAATAAGGAATGAGAACCCTGGAACTATTGGGGGCGGAGCGGAGAGCCGGGGAAACATCCCTTAGGAGGGTGTGATTTGCTAGATTTCCTGGGTTCGAGGGCAGGTGGGATTTAGACAAACCCCATCTCTGTTGCAAGCCAAATGCTAGGCTAGTCTCATGGGGAAATATTGTCTAGACACACACTTTTCCAGGGGAGATGAAGTTTATAAATTGCCCGTGGGACGGTGGATGCGCATCGATAAATCAAATGGAACTGGGTTGTGGGACAGCGGGAAAGTGTGGAACCGTTAACAGGCATTACCTGGGGAATGTGTTGAATAATTCCCGCCAATCAAACAATCAGCGTTCAGGATCCAAACAACCCGTTTTATAACACCAGCTATCCAGATACACATTAGCATCATTATAGATACACATTAGCATCATTATTTATATAGAAATATGTAAAAAGCTTTAGGTGGTTCACAGCAGATACAGATACAGGCTCTTAATATGATCCATTTCGTCACAGGAGGAAAATAATCCTGCAACAGGAGGATTTTGAATGGGTATTTCATATTTAGAATCGACGCCAGGGGGCAGCTGGAAGCGGTGTCTGTAGGCTATACAATAACTTAAGACTGCAGGTCCACTGGGGGTGGACAGGTCATAGAGCAAAACAACGCAACTATCACAACACATAGGTTGTAATATGGCTTCCCCCGGTGATTTTACCCATGCACTGCTACTGATCACATTAGGTAAGCTGGCCAAGCTAGCAGCTAGCTGTTAGCTAGATCAACCGGTCAGTCCGCTGTTAGCATCCTCCCACTGTTCTCTCTCACTCTGTGTGTGTCTAAACGTCATTCTGTTTTTTTTATGACCTATAAGCACATCTGTCATATACTAGAAATCAAAGATTTTGTGTGTGTGTTTCTTTTTTTATTTCCAGCTTGTAGCGGCACAACCGAGGTGGAGGAGAATGCGCCAGCCAAGAAAATAAAATATCCTTCAAACTGGAAAGGAGAGGTTCTCTTCAGGATAAAGATGATTGAGTTGACTTTGGCAATTGATATCTGTACTGTTTGATTATTTATTACTTACATGATTCATAACTGAATACCTACAGTTGAAGTCGGAAGTTTACGAGTCATTAAAACTAGTTTTTAAAACCACTACACACATTTCTTGTTAACAAACTATAGTTTTGGCAAGTTGGTTAGGACATCTACTTTGTGCATGACACAAGTAATTTTTCCAACAATTGTTTACAGACAGATTATTTCACTTATAATTCACTGTATCACAATTCCAGTGGGTCAGAAGTTTACATACACTAAGTTGACTGTGCCTTTAAACAGCTTGGAAAATTCCAGAAAATGATGTCATGGCTTTAGCAGCTTCTGATAGGCTAATTGACATAATTTGAGTCAATTGGAGGTGTACCTGTGGATGTATTTCAAGGCCTACCTTCAAACTCAGTGCCTGTTTGCTTGACATCATGGGAAAATCAAAATAAATTAGCCAAGACCTCAGAAAAGAAATTGCGCCATCAAACCCCTGCAACTTATCCAGAACGCTGCAGCCCGCCTGGTTTTCAACCTTCCCAAGTTCTCACATGTCACCCCGCTCCTCCGCACACTCCACTGGCTTCCAGTCGAAGCTCACATCCACTACAAGACCATGGTGCTTACCTACGGAGCAGCAAGAGGAACTGCCCCTCCCTACCTTCAGGCTATGCTCAAACCCTACACCCCAACCCGAGCCCTCCGTTCTACCACCTCTGGTCTCTTGGCCCTCCCACCCTGACCGATACGGGAGGGCAGCTCCCGCTCAGCCCATTCCAAGCTCTTCTCTGTCCTGTCACCCCAGTGGTGGTACCAGCTTCCCCCTGAAGCTAGGAGAGCAGAGTCCCTGCCCATCTTCCGAAAGCACCTGAAACCCTACTTCTTCAAAGAGTATCTTAAATAATGAGCTTCCATGAGACGGTTTCTCAGTATGATAATGCACAGCCCCATGTCGCAAGGATCTGTACACAATTCCTGGAAGCTGAAAATGTCCCAGTTCTTCCATGGCCTGCATACTTACCAGACATGTCACCCATTGAGCATGTTTGGGATGCTCTGGATCAACGCATACGACAGCGTGTTCCAGTGCCCGCCAATATCCAGCAACTTCACGCAGCCATTTAAGAGGAGTGGGACAACATTCCACAGGCCACAATCAACAGCCTGATCAACTCTATGTGAAGGAGATGTGTCGCGCTGCATGAGGCAAATGGTGGTCACACCAGATACTGACTGGTTTTCTGATCCACGGCCATACCTTTTTTTTTTTAAGGTATCTGTGTCCAACAGATGTACATCTCTATTCCCCAGTCATGTGAAATCCATAGATTAGGGCCTAATGAATTTAATTCAATTGACTGATTTCCTTATATGAACTGTAACTCAGTAGAATCTTTGACATTTTTGCATGTTGCGTTTATATTTTTGTTCAGTGTATCTTGTGTTATTAAGCTATATAAAACATGTGTATGTCGTATTCTAGTGGAGACCAATATCTATCTTGTGTTATTAAGCTATACAATACAATGGTTGTTGATGTGTATGATTTTTGTACACTGCGCCACTCGGCAGTGCCACCCGCTGGTGGTTACTGCTGGGGGAGGGGGGAGGTCACGTCTGGCAGCTCCATACTGGGAAGTCTCTGTGTTCTTGATGTGTCGATAGTTGGAATAGGCATAGCCTTTACCCCACCAAGACTTTCGATGTCCACTCCGTCTCCTTGCTCCTGGCCGGCGCTAGATAAAGGGAAGGGCTCCTTGAATGCAGTAATAGGTCCTAGGCCTGTAGCGTTTGGGCGAGCGAGAACATTATTTTAGATAGCGAGCCCTGATCCCAATGACTCCACTGCCCCCACATGGAGAGAAAGAGAACTGCTATTCTTTAGCCACTGACGAGGCTCATTTGATTTTCCTGACGCATCAGGTGTGAATTAGTTGGTAGGTGTCATCTCCCTTCCTGTCTATAGGTGCTGCTGTCTTCTGTAATCTACCCACTGTAAAAGGCGTGTGTGTGTGTGTGTGTGTGTGTGTGTGTGTGTGTGTTTGCCTAAAGCTGCCCTCTGTTAATTATCTGTTGGTAGATCAGTTTGTGTGTAATCTCCCTCCTTGCCTATAGGGGATGCTGTCTGCTGTAACCTACCCTCTGAGAAGGCCACGTCGCTCTTCTGTCCGAAGCCCATGGATCCATCAGACAGCCACAGGTTCCTCTCGGACAGCAGGAATATCTGGGTGTTGAGACTGAACTCTACTGCTACTGGGTCACTGACCTGGAGAGAGGAGCGGGGGAGGGGGGGGGGGGGGGGGGGGGGGGGGAGGGGGGGGGAGGGAGGGGAGAGGGAGAGAGGGGGGTGGAGGGAGGGAGGGAGGGAGAGGCAGGAGAGATGGGGGAGGGAGGGGAGAGGGAGAGGGGGGGGTGGAGGGAGGGAGGGAGAGAGGGAGAGGCAGGAGAGATGGGGGAGGGAGGGGAGAGGGAGAAAGGAGCGAGGGGGGGGGGAGAGAGGGAGGGGTAGAGAGGGAGAGGGAGGAGAGATGGGGAGGGAGGGGAGAGGGAGAGGGGGGGGTGGAGGGAGGGAGGGAGAGAGGGAGAGGCAGGAGAGATGGGGGAGGGAGGGGAGAGGGAGAGGGGGGGGTGGAGGGAGGGAGGGAGAGAGGGAGAGGCAGGAGAGATGGGGGAGGGAGGGGAGAGGGAGAAAGGAGCGAGGGGGGGGGGAGAGAGGGAGGGGTAGAGAGGGAGAGGGAGGAGAGATGGGGGAGGGAGGGGAGAGGGAGAGAGGAGGGTGGAGGGAGGGAGGGAGAGAGGGAGGGGTAGAGAGGGAGAGGGAAAGGGAAAGGGGGGAGGGAGGGAGAGTGGAGGGAGGGGGGAGGTAGAGAGGGAGGGTTAAATATACTGTTATATATGATCACAATATTGTGATTCACAATCAATATCTTACCTGTTGGAAGCGTATGTCCAGATGGAACGTGACATGCTCTCTGGGGTTACAGACAGGGGGGATGGTGTACTCCATGTTCTGGGATGTACTACAGGGAATCAGCTTCACTGAGTAGGTACCAGAGTAGTCACGCACCTAGGAGAGGAGAGGGAGGGAGGGAGGGAGAGGGAGGGAGGGAGGGAGGAGGGAGAGGAGAGGAGAGGGAGGGAGGGAGGAAGGAGGGAGGGAGGGAGGGAGGGAGGGAGGGAGGGAGGGAAGGAGGGAGGGAGGGAGGGAGGAGGGAGAGGAGAGGAGAGGGAGGGAGGGAAGGAGGGAGGGGGGAGGAGAGGGAGGGAGGGAGGGAGGGGGGGAGAGGGAGGGAGGGAGGAGGAGGGAGGGAGGGAGGGAGGGAGGGAGGGAGGGAGGGAGGGAGGGAGGGAGGGAGGGAGAGGAGAGGAGAGGGAGGGAGGGAGGGAGGGAGGGAGGGAGGGAGGGAGGGAGGGGGGAGGAGGGAGAGGAGAGGAGAGGGAGGGAGGGAGGGAGGGAGGGAGGGAGGGGGGAGGAGAGGGAGGGAGGGAGGGAGGGGGGGAGAGGGAGGGAGGGAGGGAGGGAAGGAGGGAGGGGGGAGGAGGGAGGAGGGAGAGGAGAGGAAAGGGAGGGAGGGAGGGAGGGAGGGAGGGGGGAGGAGGGAGGAGGGAGAGGAGAGGAGAGGGAGGGAGGGAAGGAGGGAGGGGGGAGGAGAGGGAGGGAGGGAGGGAGGGGGGGAGAGGGAGGGAGGGAGGAGGGAGGGAGGGAGGGAGGGAGGGAGGGAGGGAGGGAGGGAGGGAGGGAGGGAGGGAGGGAGGGAGGGAGGGAGGGGAGAGGAGAGGAGAGGAGAGGAGAGGAGAGGAGAGGAGAGGGAGGGAGGGAGGGAGGGAGGGAGGGAGGGAAGGAGGGAGAGGGAGAGGGAGAGGGAGAGGGAGAGGGAGAGGGAGGGAGAGGGGGAGGGAGGGAGGGAGGGAGGGAGGGAAAGTTAAACAGTTATTTTCTTTTCTTGAGAAATAACATATTTTGGGGGGGGACCTGTCAGGACCTGTGTTTTCTCACTGATGCCACCATCCTCTCAGCATTAGCATTTACTATCATCATTGATACATTGGGACTTTACTATCATTTTTTTATTTTATTTTTTATTTCACCTTTATTTAACCAGGTAAGAAGCCAGTTGAGAACAAGTTCTCATTTACAACTGCGACCTGGCCAAGATAAAGCAAAGCAGTGCGATAAAAACAGCAACACAGAGTTACATATGGGGTAAAACAAAACATAAAGTCAAAAATACAACAGAAAATATATATACAGTGTGTGCGAATGTAGTAAATTATGGAGGTAAGGCAATAAATATGCCATAGTGCAAAATAGTTACAATTTCGTATTAACACTGGAATGATAGATGTGCAAAATATTATGTGCAACTAGAGATACTGGGGTGCAAATGAGCAAAATAAATAACAATATGGGGATAAGGTAGTTGGGTGGGCTAATTTCAGATGGGCTGTGTACAGGTGCAGTGATCGGTAAGCTGCTCTGACAACTGACGCCTAAAGTTAATGAGGGAGATAAGAGTCTCCAGCTTCAGAGATTTTTGCAGTTCGTTCCAGTCATTGGCAGCAGAGAACTGGAAGGAATGGCGGCCAAAGGAGGTGTTGGCTTTGGGGATGACCAGTAAGATATACCTGCTGGAGCGCAGACTATGGGTGGGTGTTGCTATGGTGACCAGTGAGCTAAGATAAGACAGGGATTTGCCTAGCAGTGATTTATAGATGACCTGGAGCCAGTGGATTTGGCGACCAATATGTAGTGAGGGCCAGCCAACAAGAGCGTACAGGTGACAATGGTGGGTAGTATATGGAGCTTTGGTGACAAAATGGATGGCACTGTGATAGACTACATCCAATTTGCTGAGTAGAGCGTTGGAGGCTATTTTGTAAATGACATCGCCGAAGTCAAGGATCGGGAGGATAGTCAGATTTACGAGGGCATGTTTGGCAGCATGAGTGAAGGAGGCTTTGTTGCGAAATAGGAAGCCGATTATAGATCTAACTTTTGATTGGAGATGCTTAATGTGAGTCTGGAAGGAGAGTTTACAGTCTAACCAGACACCTAGGTATTTGTAGTTGTCCACATAGTCTAGGTCAGACCCGCCGAGAGTAGTGATTCTAGTCGGGTGGGCGGGTGCAAGCAGCGCAAGAGCATGCATTTAGTTTTACTAGTGTTTAAGAGCAGTTGGAGGCTACGGAAGGAGTGTTGTATGGCGTTAAAGCTCGTTTGGAGGTTTGTTAACACAGTGTCCAATGAAGGGCCAGATGTATACAAAATGGTGTCGTCTGCGTAGAGGTGGATCCGAGCGTCACCAGCAGCAAGAGCAACATCATTGATATACACAGAGAATAGAGTCGGCCCGAGATTTGAACCCTGTGGCACCCCCATAGAGACTGCCAGAGGTCCAGACAACAGGCCCTCCGATTTGACACATTGAACTCTATCTGAGAAGTAGTTGGTGAACCAGGCGAGGCAGTCATTTGAGAAACCAAGGCTATTTAGTCTGCCAATAAGAATGCGGTGGTTGACAGAGTCGAAAGCCTTGGCCAGGTCGATGAAGACGGCTGCGCAGTACTGTCTTTTATCGATCGCGGTTATAATATTGTTTAGGACCTTGAGCGTGGCTGAGGTGCACTCATGACCAGCTCGGAAACCGGATTGTATAGCGGAGAAGGTACGTGGGATTCGAAATGGTCGGTGATCTGTTTGTTAACTTGGCTTTCAAAAACTTTTGAAGGGCAGGATGGATATAGGTCTGTAACCGTTTGGATCTAGAGTGTCACCCCCTTTGAAGAGGGGGATGACCGCGGCAGCTTTCCAATCTCTGGGGATCTCAGACGTTACGAAAGAGAGGTTGAACAGGCTAGTAATAGGGGTTGCAACAATTTCGGCGGCTAATTTTAGAAAGAAAGGGTCCAGATTGTCTAGCCCAGCTGATTTGTAGGGGTCCAGATTTTTCAGCTCTTTCAGAGCAGCAGGTGTCTGAATTTGTGTAAAGGAGAAGCGGGGGGGGGCATGGGCAAGTTGCAGCGGAGGGTGCAGAGCTGGTGGCCGGGGTAGTGGTAGCCAGGTGGAAAGCATGGCCAGCCGTAGCAAAATGCTTGTTGAAATTCTCGATTATTGTAGATTTATCGGTGGTGACAGTGTTTCCTAGCCTCAGTGCAGTGGGCAGCTGGGAGGAAGTGCTCTTATTCTCCATGGACTTTACAGTGTCCCAACACTTTTTGGAGTTTGTGCTACAGGATGCACATTTCTGTTTGAAAAAGCTAGCCTTTGCTTTCCTAACTGATTGTGTATATTGGTTCCTGACTTCCCTGAAAAGTTGCATATCGCGGGGGCTGTTCGATGCTAATGCAGTACGCCACAGGATGTTTTTGTGCTGGTCAAGGGCAGTCAAGTCTGAGGAGAACCAGGGGCTATATCTGTTCTTAGTTCTGCATTTTTTGAATGGGGCATGCTTATTTAAGATTGAGAGGAAAGCATTTTTAAAGAACAACCAGGCATCCTCTACTGACGGAATGAGGTCAATATCCATCCAGGATACCCGGGCCAGGTCAATTAGAAAGACCTGCTCGCTAAAGTGTTTTAGGGAGCGTTTGACAGTGATGAGGGGTGGTCGTTTGACCGTGGACCCATTACGGACGCAGGCAATAAGGCAGTGATCGCTGAGATCCTGGTTGAAGATAACGGAGGTATATTTAGAGGGTAAATTTGTCAGGATGATATCTATGAGGGTGCCCATGTTTACAGATTTTGGGTTGTACCTGGTAGGTTCGTTGATAATTTGTGTGTGATTGAGGGCATCTAGTTAAGATTGTAGGTTGGCTGGGGTGTTAAGCATATCCCAGTTTAGGTCACCAAGCAGTACGAACTCTGAGGATAGATGGGGGGCGATCAGTTCACATATGGTGTCCAGGGCACAGCTGGGGGCTGAGGGAGGTCTGTAGCAAGCGGCAACAGTGAGAGACTTATTTCTGGAAAGGTGGATTTTTAGAAGTAGAAGCTCAAACTGTTTGGGCACAGACCTGGATAGTATGATAGAGCTCTGCAGGATATCTCTACAGTAGATTGCAACCCCACCCACTTTGGCAGTTCTATCGAGACGAAAAATGTTGTAGTTGGGGATGGAAATGTCTGAATTTTTGGTGGCCTTCCTAAGCCAGGATTAAGACACTGCTAGAACATCAGGGTTGGCGGAGTATGCTAACGCAGTGAATAACTCAAACTTAGGGAGGAGGCTTCGGATGTTAATGTGCAAGAAACCAAGGCTTTTACGGTTACAGAAGTCAACAAATGATAGCGCCTGGGGAGTAGGAGTGATACTGGGGGCTACAGGGCCTGGGTTAACCTCTACATCACCAAAGGAACAGAGGAGGAATAGAATAAGGATACGGCTAAAGGCTTTAAGAACTGGTCTTCTAGTGCATTGGGTACAGAGAATAAAAAGGGCAGATTTCCGGGCGTTGTAGAATAGATTCAGGGCATTATGTACGGACAAGGATATGGAAGGATATGAGTACAGTGGAGGTAAACCTAAGCGTTGGGTAACGATGAAAGAGATAGCATCACTGGAGGCACCGATTGAGTCGGTCTCCGCGTGTATGGGGGGTGGGACAAAGGAGCTGTCTAAGGCAGGTTGAGCTGGGCTGGGGGCTCTACAGTGAAATGGTACAATAAGAAATAACCGAAACAGCAATAGGCAAGGCATATTGACATGGGAGAGAGGCATAAAGCAATCATAGGTGTTATTCGAGAGAGCTAAGACAACAGCTGGTAATGGCAACAAAGTTTGAGCTGAGGCTAAACATAAACAGGATGTGGTACCGTATAAAGGAACAGTCCAGCAGGCATCAGCTGTATAGCTGAGTTATCATAAGGTCCGGTGAACAGCAATAGGAGAGTTCGGAGGTAGTTCGGGGGCTGCTACAGCACTGGCGAGCAAGAGGCCTGGCTTCCGTGTGCTAGTGGGCCGGGGCTAGCAGATGGATCTTCGTGGTCGACGTCGTAAGGGGAAGCCTGTTGAAACCACATCAGACGATTTCGTCTGCAAACCAGTCGTGTTGGATCGGCGGGGCTCCGTGTCAACACTAGGAGGTCCCGTCCGGTTGACAGAGAGGTAGATAGCCGGGAGATGGGCCTGGCTCGAGGCTAGCTCAAGGCTAACTGGTGCTTGCTAAGGGGTAATGGTAATTAGCCAACAACAACAGCCATTTGGTTGCAGCTAGCTGGTTGCGATGATCCGGCGCTAGGGTCCAGTGATTCCGGTATGCTCTGGGTCGATAGCACGCTGTGCACGCTGTGCAGACTGGCCGACAAATTGTCCAGGCTAGAGCTAGAGCTGGCTGGTGGGTAGTGCAGGCCACGGACAATGGTGAAGACGCTAACGGTGGCTAATAGCAAGTAGCTAGCTAGCTGGCTACCACAGCATTCGGTTGCAGCTAGACTAGTTTCAGCTTAAGGTTCTTGATAAAAGTTATAAAGAAATAATAGAATCCTTTCCATGTTGGGTGAGGCGGGTTGCAGGAAAGTATATTTAGTTAAAGAATGAAAAGTAAAAATTGAGATATATATATAAAATAGACCAAAAATAAAAAATAAACGGGCTATTTACAAAAGGACACAGAAAAAAACACGACCGCACTGCTACGCCATCTTGGATTGATACATTGGGACATTTACTATCATCATTGATACATTGAGACATTTACTATCATCATTGATACAGTGGGACATTTACTGTCATCATTGATACAGTGAGGGAAAAAAGTATTTGATCCCCTGCTGATTTTGTACGTTTGCCCACTGACAAAGACATAATCAGTCTATAATTTTAATGGTAGGTTTATTTGAACAGTGAGAGACAGAATAACAACAAAAAAATCCAGACAAACGCATGTCAAAAATGTTATAAATTCATTTGCATTTTAATGAGGGAAATATCTATTTGACCCCTCTGCAAATCATGACTTAGTACTTGGTGGCAAAACCCTTGTTGGCAATCACAGAGGTCAGACGTTTCTTGTAGTTGGCCACCAGGTTTGCACACATCTCAGGAGGGATTTTGTCCCACTCCTCTTTGCAGATCTTCTCCAAGTCATTAAGGTTTTGAGGTTGACGTTTGGCAACTCGAACCTTCAGCTCCCTCCACAGATTTTCTATGGGATTAAGGTCTGGAGACTGGCTAGGCCACTCCAGGACCTTAATGTGCTTCTTCTTGAGCCACTCCTTTGTTGCCTTGGCCGTGTGTTTTGGGTCATTGTCATGCTGGAATACCCATCCACGACCCATTTTCAATGCCCTGGCTGAGGGAAGGAGGTTCTCACCCAAGATTTGACGGTACATGGCCCTGTCCATCGTCCCTTTGATGCGGTGAAGTTGTCCTGTCCCCTTAGCAGAAAAACACCCCCAAAGCATAATGTTTCCACCTCCATGTTTGACGGTGGGGATGGTGTTCTTGGGGTCATAGGCAGCATTCCTCATCCTCCAAACACGGCGAGTTGAGTTGATGCCAAAGAGCTCGATTTTGGTCTCATCTGACCACAACACTTTCTCCCAGTTCTCCTCTGAATCATTCAGATGTTCATTGGCAAACTTCAGACGGGCATGTATATGTGCTTTCTTGAGCAGGGGGACTTTGCGGGCACTGCAGGATTTCAGTCCTTCACGGCATAGTGTGTTACCAATTGTTTTCTTGGTGACTATGGTCCCAGCTGCCTTGAGATCATTGACAAGATCCTCCCGTGTAGTTCTGGGCCGATTCCTCACCGTTCTCATGATCATTGCAACTCCACGAGGTGAGATCTTGCATGGAGACCCAGGCCGAGGGAGATTGACAGTTATTTTGTGTTTCTTCCATTTGAGAATAATCGCACCAACTGTTGTCACCTTCTCACCAAGCTGCTTGGCGATGGTCTTGTAGCCCATTCCAGCCTTGTGTAGGTCTACAATCTTGTCCCTGACATCCTTGGAGAGCTCTTTGGTCTTGGCCATGGTGGAGAGTTTGGAATCTGATTGATTGATTGCTTCTGTGGACAGGTGTCTTTTATACAGGTAACAAGCTGAGATCAGAAGACTGGAGTCGTAGTTTAATAGGGGCGTGGGTTTTAGATAGTTATTTTTCGTAACCTGTGAGAGTAAATGTCATTCCTGTTCATCTGTTCTGTTGTTCTGTTCTATAGTTAACACGTTATGTTTGAACATTTACATTTTTGTAGCTACAGGGAGGCTTACAGAAGTGTATGAGTTCCCTAAAAGCCTATACCTTATTATAATATGTAATAATCTTAATATTATTTTTAAATAAACGTTTGGAGTATGTAAATTAAACACGATGAACAGGAATGACATTTACTCTCACGGGTGAACAAAAAGATCTAGCTGAAAGCCACACCCCTGATAAACCCCGCCTCCTGAAAATAAAGTAAGGATTACGTTAAAAAAGACCCAGCGGCTAGGTCATCCTAGCATGAGAGTAAAAAATACCCAACTGATTAACCCATGTTGTGGGTAATCCCAACAACCCAACTAACTGGGTCAAAATAGGGTTGGGCTAGGGTTAAGGTTAAGGACAGGGTTAGGGTTTGGGTTTGGGCTATATACTCACTGCAAAGTCTGATGTGAATGTCCACTGCTGGACAGGCTGGTTGTAGATGGGTTCACTCCTCACCAGGCTGAGGTTAAAGGTCAGGCCAGGGTGGTCTTCACACATCACCATGGATGACAGAGAGGATGCTGGGTAGGGAGGGAGGGGAAATAGAAAGGGAATAAGTAAAGTAGTGGGGACTGAATGATACATATTATTATATAGACTGACTGATACATATTATTATATAGACTGACTGATACATATTATTATATAGACTGACTGATACATATCATTATATAGACTGAATGATACATATTATTATATAGACTGAATGATACATATTATTATATAGACTTACTGACACATATTATTATATAGACACTGACACATATTATTATATAGACTGAATGACACATATTATTATATAGACTGACTGATACATATTATTATATAGACTGAATGATACATATTATTATATAGACTGAATGATACATATTATTATATAGACTGAATGATACATATTATTATATAGACTGACTGATACATATTATTATATAGACTGAATGATACATATTATTATATGGACTGAATGATACATATTATTATATAGACTGAATGATACATATTATTATATGGACTGAATGATACATATTATTATATACAGTGGGGGAAAAAAGTATTTAGTCAGCCACCAATTGTGCAAGTGTCACGGTTTCGGCCGAGGCTGCTCCTCCTCCTGGTTCGGGCAGGCTTCGGCGGTCGTCGTCCCCGGAGTACTAGCTGCCACCGATCTATGTTTCATGTTCGTTTGGTTTGGTCTTGATGTTGTACACCTGTGTCTAGTTAGTCCTCGTTAGTGTTCTATTTAGTTCTCGTTGTGTGTGTCTGTGTTTGTGTGTGATTGCGCTTCTGTTTCGTGTTGGAGCTACATTTTCCCTCCAGTGTTTTGGAGAGGTTATTTTGCACATGTTTGTGCACCGTTTGTTTTGTCGCCTGTGTGCGCCGTGTATTCGCCTTCTGGCTTATTGTGCTTGTGTCTTTTATGAATATTGCACTAAAGCCTTTGGACTGAGCCTCTGCGTCCTGCGCATGATTCATACACCACACCCACCTTCAGCACCCGTTGACAGAATCACACACCATAATGGAATCAGCAGGATCGGCAGAGACGCCTGTGTCGCTCGAGGAGCATCTCCGTGGGCAAGAGGGCCAGATAAGACAACTGGAGACCGCTCTACAGGAGGTAATCAACACCTTGCACCGATGGGAGGCCAGCAGGGTACCCACACCTCCACCTACCCTGCCCACCCCATCGGTCGGTCCACCAGTCCCAGGTTCGGAACCCAGGGGGATTCGGCTCTCGCTCCCGAGGGCGTATGACGGAACAGCTGCCGGGTGTCAGGGGTTCCTCCTGCAGGTGGAGCTCTACCTGGCCACTGTACACCCGGTGCCCTCGGGATACGAGAGCGTTTCCGCCCTCATCTCCTGTCTCACGGGCAAGGCGTTGGAGTGGGCTAACGCCGAGTGGAGGAGGATGGACGCCAACACCATCACCTACGCCGAGTTCTCCCGCCGCTTCAAGGCCGTGTTCGACCATCCACCTGAGGGCAAAGCGGCGGGGGAGCGTCTAGTCCATTTGAGACAGGGGAGGAGGAGCGCTCAGGTGTTCGCTCTAGAGTACCGGACTCTAGCGGCGGATGCAGGGTGGAGTGAACGGGCTCTCATCGACCATTTTCGGTGTAGCCTCCGGGAGGACGTTCAACAGGAGTTGGCCTGCAGGGATACCCATCTGACTTTCGACCAGTTGGTCGATATGTCCATCCGTTTAGACACCCTGCTGGCCACCCGTGGACGTCCCGAGGGGGGTCCGTCCATTCCGCCCTCCGGCACCTCCGAGCCGAGCCCTATGGAGCTCGGGGGTGCCGGCGCTAGAGAACGGAGGAGGAAGAGCCCGAGGGGGCCTGTCTCCTGCACCAAGTGCGGTCGTGGAGGGCACACTGCGGCCAGGTGCTGGGGAGGGTTCTCCGGGGGAGAAGACAACAGGCCACGCACTGGGGGGGCCTCCCAGGTGAGTAGACGCCCCACTTACCCAGAGCTTTCTGTTGCGCACTTTTGTATACCTGTTGGTTTTCCACAGGTTGCACCTCATTCCCAGCATAAGGCGCTCGTAGATTCAGGCGCAGCTGGGAATTTTGTTGATCGAAAGTTTTGTTTAGAGTTAGGGATCCCTCTCCTACCTGTTGACAAACCTTTTCCCGTTCATGCCTTAGATAGCCGCCCGTTGGGATCGGGGTTGATCAGGGAGGTCACAGCGCCACTTAGGATGTGTGCGCAGGGGGGTCATGAAGAGACTATACAGCTGTATCTGATCGACTCTCCTGCGTACCCAGTGGTGCTGGGAATTCCCTGGTTAAGCACCCATAACCCTGCTATTTCGTGGCAACAGAGGGCTCTCGATGGGTGGTCTGCTCAGTGTGAGGGGCGATGTCTGGGTGTTTCCGTGGGGGCGACTTCGGTGGAAAGTCCAAACCAAGTGCCCGCACTGCACATTCCGCCTGAATATGGGGATTTAGCTCTTGTGTTTAGCAAAACTAGGGCGACGCAGTTGCCTCCCCATAGACAGGGGGATTGTGCGATTGATCTCCAGGCAGGAGCAGCGCTCCCACGGAGCCATGTGTATCCTTTGTCTCAAGAGGAGAGAAAAGCTATGGAGCCTTACATAGCCGAATCTTTGAGACAGGGATACATTCGGCCTTCCACTTCCTCCGCCTCTTCGAGTTTCTTTTTTGTGAAAAAGAAAGATGGAGGGTTGCGCCCGTGCATTGATTACCGTGGTCTCAATCAGATTACTGTGAAATACAGTTATCCACTCCCTCTGATTGCGACCATGACGGAGTCATTGCATGGGGCGCGGTTTTTCACAAAATTGGATCTCAGGAGCGCGTATAACTTGGTGCGCATTAGGGAGGGCGATGAATGGAAAACAGCGTTTAGTACCACGTCAGGTCATTTCGAGTATCTTGTCATGCCATATGGGTTGATGAATGCTCCATCAGTCTTCCAATCCTTCGTAGATGACATTTTCCGGGATATGCAGGGACAAGGGGTGGTCGTGTACATTGATGATATTCTGGTGTACTCGTCTACCCGAGCCGAGCATGTAACCCTGGTGCGACGTGTATTGAGGAGGCTGTTGGAGCACGACCTATATGTCAAGGCAGAGAAATGTCTGTTTTTCCAGGAGTCGGTCTCCTTTTTGGGTTATCGGTTGTCCGCGTCAGGGGTGAGAATGGAGGTGGATCGTGTGTCCGCTGTGCGTAATTGGCAAACTCCAACCACTGTAAAAGAGGTGCAGCAGTTCTTGGGCTTTGCAAATTACTACCGGAGGTTTATCCGGGGTTTTGGACAGGTGGCAGCTCCCATCACGTCCCTTCTGAAGGGGGGTCCGGTGCGCCTGCAGTGGTCAGCTGATGCGGACAGGGCCTTTGGGAGACTGAAGGACCTGTTTACGTCGGCTCCGGTGCTGGCGCATCCGGATCCCACAATTCCCTTTCAGGTTGAGGTGGACGCGTCTGAGGCTGGTATAGGGGCCGTTCTCTCTCAACGGTCCGGCTCGCCACCTAAACTCCGCCCCTGTGCTTTTTACTCCAAAAAGCTCAGCCCGGCGGAGCGTAACTATGACGTTGGGGACAGGGAGTTGTTAGCTGTAGTTCAAGCCCTTAAGGTGTGGAGGCATTGGCTTGAGGGGGCTCAACACCCTTTCCTCATTTTGACTGACCATCGGAACCTGGAGTACATCCGGGCAGCGAGGAGACTGAACCCTCGCCAGGCTCGATGGAGTATGTTTCTCACCAGGTTCGTATTTAAAATCACGTACATCCCTGGGTCCCAGAATGGTAAGGCAGATGCACTGTCCCGGCGATATGACACGGAGGAGAGGTCCGTTGAGCCTACTCCCATACTACCAGAGTCTTGCCTTGTGGCACCGGTGGTGTGGGAGGTCGATGCCGAGATCGAGCGAGCGTTGCGTACCGACCCCAGCCCTCCACAATGTCCTGAGGGTCGGAGGTACGTTCCGCTCGAGATTCGGGATCGACTCATCTACTGGGCTCACACGTCACCCTCCTCTGGACATCCGGGTATTGGCCGGACAGTGCATTGCCTTAGCACTAAATACTGGTGGCCTACTTTGGCTAGGGATGTGAGGGTTTACGTCTCCTCCTGCTCGGTGTGCGCCCAGTGTAAGGCGCCCCGACATCTGCCCAGGGGTAAGTTACAGCCCCTACCCGTTCCACAACAACCATGGTCCCACCTCTCGGTGGATTTTGTAACAGACCTTCCCCTCTCTCAGGGGAATACCATACCACCATCCTGGTCGTTGTGGACCGGTTCTCTAAGGCCTGTCGTCTTCTCCCTATGTCGGGTCTTCCTACTGCCCTACAGACCGCTGAGGCCCTATTTACCCACGTCTTCCGGCATTACGGGGTCCCCGAGGATATAGTGTCTGATCGAGGCCCCCAGTTTACCTCCCGTGTGTGGAGAGCGTTTATGGAGCGTTTGGGGGTCTCGGTAAGCCTTACCTTGGGGTACCACCCGGAGAGTAACGGGCAGGTAGAACGTGTCAACCAGGATGTGGGTAGGTTTCTGAGGTCGTATTGCCAGGACCGGCCTGAGGAGTGGGCGCGTTACATTCCATGGGCCGAGATGGCCCAGAACTCTCTCCGCCACTCCTCTACCAACCTAACCCCTTTCCAATGTGTATTAGGTTACCAGCCGGTTCTGGCACCGTGGCAGCAGAGCCAGATCGAGGCCCCTGCGGTGGATGATTGGATGAGGCGCTCGGAAGAGACGTGGAACGCTGCCCACGTCCACCTGCAGCGGGCCGTCCTTCGTCACAAGGCGAGCGCCGATCTCCACCGCAGTGAGGGGCCGGTGTACGCACCCGGAGATCGAGTCTGGCTCTCTACCAGAAACCTACCCCTCCGCCTGCCCTGCCGGAAGCTGGGTCGGCGGTTTGTGGGGCCCTTTAAAGTCCTGAGAAGATTGAACGAGGTGTGTTATAGGTTACATCTACCTGTTGAATATAAGAATATTAACCCCTCGTTCCATGTGTCTCTTCTCAGGCCGGTGGTAGCTGGTCCACTCCAGGACAATGAGATAGGAGAGACTCCTCCGCCCCCATTGGACATCGAGGGGGCTCCGGCGTACACTGTTCGGTCCATCTTGGACTCCAGACGCCGGATGGGGGGTCTCCAGTATCTCGTGGAGTGGGAGGGGTACGGCCCGGAGGAGCGGTGCTGGGTGCCGCGGAGGGACATCCTAGACCCATCTCTCCTGTCGGAGTTCCACCGGGACCATCCCACGCGCCCTGCTCCGCGTCCTCCTGGTCGTCCCCGAGGCCGGGGTCGGCGTCAAGGGGGGGGTACTGTCACGGTTTCGGCCGAGGCTGCTCCTCCTCCTGGTTCGGGCAGGCTTCGGCGGTCGTCGTCCCCGGAGTACTAGCTGCCACCGATCTATGTTTCATGTTCGTTTGGTTTGGTCTTGATGTTGTACACCTGTGTCTAGTTAGTCCTCGTTAGTGTTCTATTTAGTTCTCGTTGTGTGTGTCTGTGTTTGTGTGTGATTGCGCTTCTGTTTCGTGTTGGAGCTACATTTTCCCTCCAGTGTTTTGGAGAGGTTATTTTGCACATGTTTGTGCGCCGTTTGTTTTGTCGCCTGTGTGTGCCGTGTATTCGCCTTCGGGCTTATTGTACTTTTGTCTTTTGTGAATATTGCACTAAAGCCTTTGGACTGAGCCTCTGCGTCCTGCGCATGATTCATACACCACACCCACCTTCAGCACCCGTTGACAGCAAGTTCTCCCACTTAAAAAGATGAGAGAGGCCTGTAATTTTCATCATAGGTACACGTCAACTATGACAGACAAATTGAGGAAAAGAATTCCAGAAAATCACATTGTAGGATTTTTAATGAATTTATTTGCAAATTATGGTGGAAAATAAGTATTTGGTCACCTACAAACAAGCAAGATTTCTGGCTCTCACAGACCTGTAACTTCTTCTTTAAGAGGCTCCTCTGTCCTCAACTCGTTACCTGTATTAATGGCACCTGTTTGAACTTGTTATCAGTATAAAAGACACCTGTCCACAACCTCAAACAGTCACACTCCAAACTCCACTATGGCCAAGACCAAAGAGCTGTCAAAGGACACCAGAAACAAAATTGTAGACCTGCACCAGGCTGGGAAGACTGAATCTGCAATAGGTAAGCAGCTTGGTTTGAAGAAATCAACTGTGGGAGCAATTATTAGGAAATGGAAGACATACAAGACCACTGATAATCTCCCTCGATCTGGGGCTCCACGCAAGATCTCACCCCGTGGGGTCAAAATGATCACAAGAACGGTGAGCAAAAGTCCCAGAACCACACGGGGGGACCTAGTGAATGACCTGCAGAGAGCTGGGACCAAAGTAACAAAGCCTACCATCAGTAACACACTACGCCGCCAGGGACTCAAATCCTGCAGTGCAAGACGTGTCCCCCTGCTTAAGCCAGTACATGTCCAGGCCCGTCTGAAGTTTGCTAGAGTGCATTTGGATGATCCAGAAGAGGATTGGGAGAATGTCATATGGTCAGATGAAACCAAAATAGAACTTTTTGGTAAAAACTCAACTCGTCGTGTTTGGAAGACAAAGAATGCTGAGTTGCATCCAAAGAACACCATACCTACTGTGAAGCATGGGGGTGGAAACATCATGCTTTGGGGCTGTTTTTCTGCAAAGGGACCAGGACGACTGATCCATGTAAAGGAAAGAATGAATGGGGCCATGTATCGTGAGATTTTGAGTGAAAACCTCCTTCCATCAGCAAGGGCATTGAAGATGAAACGTGGCTGGGTCTTTCAGCATGACAATGATCCCAAAAGCACGAAGGAGTGGCTTCGTAAGAAGCATTTCAAGGTCCTGGAGTGGCCTAGCCAGTCTCCAGATCTCAACCCCATAGAAAATCTTTGGAGGGAGTTGACAGTCCGTGTTGCCCAGCGACAGCCCCAAAACATCACTGCTCTAGAGGAGATCTGCATGGAGGAATGGGCCAAAATATCAGCAACAGTGTGTGAAAACCTTGTGAAGACTTACAGAAAACGTTTGACCTGTGTCATTGCCAACAAAGGGTATATAACAAAGTATTGAGAAACTTTTGTTATTGACCAAATACTTATTTTCCACCATAATTTGCAAATAAATTCATAAAAAATCCTACAATGTGATTTTCTGTATAATTTTTTCTCATTTTGTCTGTCATAGTTGACGTGTACCTATGATGAAAATTACAGGCCTCTCTCATCCTTTTAAGTGGGAGAACTTGCACAATTGGTGGCTGACTAAATACTTTTTTCCCCCACTGTATACTGAATGATACATATTATTATATATACTGAATGATACATATTATTATATAGACTGACTGATACATATTATTATATAGACTTACTGATACATATTATTAAATGGACTGAATGATACATATTATTATATAGACTGAATGATACATAGTATTATACAGACTGAATGATACATATTATTATATAGACTATGATACATATTATCATATAGACTGAATGATACATATTATTATATAGACTGAATGATACATATTATTATATAGACTGAATGATACATATTATTATATATACTGAATGATACATATTATTATATAGACTGAATGATACATATTATTATATAGACTGAATGATACATATTATTATATAGACTGAATGATACATATTATTATATAGACTGAATGACACATATTATTATGTAGACTGACTGATACATATTATTATGTAGACTGACTGATACATATTATTATGTAGACTGACTGATACATATTATTATATAGATTGAATGATACATATTATTCTATAGACTGACTGATACATATTATTATGTAGACTGAATGATACATATTATTATATAGATTGAATGATACATATTATTCTATAGACTGACTGATACATATTATTATGTAGACTGACTGATACATATTATTATATAGATTGAATGATACATATTATTCTATAGACTGACTGATACATATTATTATATAGACTGACTGATACATATTATTATATAGACTGAATGATACATATTATTATATAGACTGACTGATACATATTATTATATAGACTGACTGATACATATTATTCTATAGACTGACTGATACATATTACTATATAGACTGACTGATACATATTATTATATACACTGACTGACACATATTATTATATAGACTGACTGACACATATTATTATATACACTGACTGACACATATTATTATATAGACTGACTGATACAAATCATTATATAGACTGACTGATACAATATTATGGACATGCATATGTTGTGTGTGTGTGTGTTTGTGTATGTGTGTATGTGTGTGTGTGTGTGTGTGTGTGTGTGTGTGTGTGTGTGTGTGTGTGTGTCACCTGTGTTCTCGATCCTGTGTCCAGAGTGGGCCTCTACAAACAGACCTCTGAAGTGAGCCTTGGTTCTGAAGTTCACCACCAGACGACCCTGCTCATTGATACGCATACTGGTGGGGTACAGGGCACCTGTAGAATGCAGAATGACACACTTCTTTTAGATTTGTTATTAATACTTTCTTTGATGTTGGAATAATAATAATAATAATCTATCCCTTTTATTTTCTCTCTCTGTCTCACTCACTCCCTCACTCACTCACTCCCTCCCTCCTCCACTCACTCAGTCACTCAGTCACTCACTCAGTCACTCAGTCAGTCAGTCAGTCAGTCAGTCACTCACTCACTCAGTCACTCACTCACTCACTCACTCACTCAGTCACTCAGTCACTCACTCACTCACTCAGTCACTCAGTCACTCACTCAGTCACTCACTCAGTCACTCACTCAGTCACTCAGTCACTCACTCACTCACTCAGTCACTCACTCACTCACTCACTCACTCACTCACTCACTCAGTCACTCACTCACTCACTCACTCACTCACTCACTCACTCACTCACTCACTCACTCAGTCACTCACTCACTCATTCACTCATTCACTCCCTCCCTCCCTCCCTCCCTCCCTCCCTCCCTCCCTCCCTCCCCCTCTACCACTCCCCCTGTGTCTCCTCTCACCCTGTAACTCAGCCTGCGGTGGGCTCCCGATGCCGTCCTTCCACAGTAGAGCTGTATCATACACGAAGGTGAGGCGGAGCTCCGACTGCAGGTCAAAATGCTGCCACCCCCCCACACCCACCGGGGAGTGGAACACGTATGACACGTGCAGTGGAACACGCAGAGTCACGTACGATTGGACCAGATTCAGCACCTGTGAATCAGTAGAGGGGGGAAAGGTTAGAGCCAATCAGGAGAGAGGGCGAAAAGGTTAGAACCAATCAGGAGAGTGGGGGAAAAGGTTACAACCAATCAGTAGAGGGAGAAAAGGTTAGAACCAATCAGGAGAGAGGTGTGTGTGTGGGGGGGGGGAATACATATTTTTTAAATGGGTAGACAATTAATTTAATTTTTTCATCTTTAACACAAAACAACTACCAACATATCAAACAAAAAAAAACACAAATACAAAACACAGGAATACATACAGAGATGTTTTCCAGATAAATGATCTGCTATTTCATGGCATTGATATTCTTTAATGTGCCCTTAAGGAAACACAATCTTTTTGGAGTCTCTATTATCTTTCTCCTGCCTCTTCGCTAACATGATTTCATACAATGTTGTTTTTGTCAACATATTCATCCACTCCGTGAACACTGGCATCATTAGAGCTATTCCAATGTTTCAGACCAGCCTTAACACAGACACAACGTTTCAGGACCAGCCTTAACACAGACACAATGTTTCAGACCAGCCTTAACACAGACACAATGTTTCAGACCAGCCTTAACACAGACACAATGTTTCAGACCAGCCTTAACACTGACACAATGTTTCAGACCAGCCTTAACACTGACACAATGTTTCAGACCAGCCTTAACACAGACACAATGTTTCAGACCAGCCTTAACACAGACACAATGTTTCAGACCAGCCTTAACACTGACACAATGTTTCAGACCAGCCTTAACACAGACACAATGTTTCAGGACCAGCCTTAACACAGACACAATGTTTCAGGACCAGCCTTAACACAGACACAATGTTTCAGGACCAGCCTTAACACAGACACAATGTTTCAGACCAGCCTTAACACAGACACAATGTTTCAGACCAGCCTTAACACAGACACAATGTTTCAGACCAGTCTTAACACTGACACAATGTTTCAGACCAGCCTTAACACTGACACAATGTTTCAGACCAGCCTTAACACAGACACAATGTTTCAGACCAGCCTTAACACAGACACAATGTTTCAGACCAGCCTTAACACTGACACAATGTTTCAGACCAGCCTTAACACAGACACAATGTTTCAGGACCAGCCTTAACACAGACACAATGTTTCAGGACCAGCCTTAACACAGACACAATGTTTCAGACCAGCCTTAACACATACACAATGTTTCAGACCAGCCTTAACACTGACACAATGTTTCAGACCAGCCTTAACACAGACACAATGTTTCAGACCAGCCTTAACACAGACACAATGTTTCAGACCAGCCTTAACACAGACACAATGTTTCAGACCAGCCTTAACACTGACACAATGTTTCAGACCAGCCTTAACACTGACACAATGTTTCAGACCAGCCTTAACACAGACACAATGTTTCAGACCAGCCTTAACACAGACACAATGTTTCAGACCAGCCTTAACACTGACACAATGTTTCAGACCAGCCTTAACACAGACACAATGTTTCAGGACCAGCCTTAACACAGACACAATGTTTCAGGACCAGCCTTAACACAGACACAATGTTTCAGGACCAGCCTTAACACAGACACAATGTTTCAGACCAGCCTTAACACAGACACAATGTTTCAGACCAGCCTTAACACAGACACAATGTTTCAGACCAGTCTTAACACTGACACAATGTTTCAGACCAGCCTTAACACTGACACAATGTTTCAGACCAGCCTTAACACAGACACAATGTTTCAGACCAGCCTTAACACAGACACAATGTTTCAGACCAGCCTTAACACTGACACAATGTTTCAGACCAGCCTTAACACAGACACAATGTTTCAGGACCAGCCTTAACACAGACACAATGTTTCAGACCAGCCTTAACACATACACAATGTTTCAGACCAGCCTTAACACTGACACAATGTTTCAGACCAGCCTTAACACAGACACAATGTTTCAGACCAGCCTTAACACAGACACAATGTTTCAGACCAGCCTTAACACTGACACAATGTTTCAGACCAGCCTTAACACAGACACAATGTTTCAGACCAGCCTTAACACAGACACAATGTTTCAGACCAGCCTTAACACTGACACAATGTTTCAGGACCAGCCTTAACACAGACACAATGTTTCAGACCCGCCTTAACACAGACACAATGTTTCAGACCAGCCTTAACACAGACACAATGTTTCAGACCCGCCTTAACACAGACACAATGTTTCAGACCAGCCTTAACACAGACACAATGTTTCAGACCAGCCTTAACACAATACCTCAACATTATATTTTACATTCTGTCTGGTTAATCCCTCTTATTTCAGACTTGTCACTCAACAGACACAGTCTTGGTGACCTAGGTACCTGGGATCACACGCCATCTGCCATGCACTGTAAGGCTTTGTCCCATAGGGGGTGCACAACCAGGCTAACCCACAGTGCATGTAGGAGGGTTCCTTTTGCCCCTTCACATTGCCAACACACACAAATCCCATCCTATGTAACCTTAGGGAAGTGAAATAAAATCTATGAAACACGTGTATACCTTTTCCCTTGTCTTCTCTGGCAGTTTGCCCAATATCTGAACTAATATAAAACCTTGTCTTCTGATCTATCTCAAGGCGTAAATAAATCCCTTTGCCACAATTCTCAAGTTTTCACAGGTGTCATTTTTAACCTTTAACAGCTTGTTGTAACCTAAAGAGGCAGACTGTACAGAGCTTGGTAGTGAAAATATCTTGTTCCAAAATCATGGGCATTAATATGGAGTTGGTCCCCACTTTGCTGCTATAACAGCCTCCACTCTTCTGGGAAGGTTTTCCACTAGAAGTTGGAACATTGCTGCGGGGACTTGCTTCCATTCAGCCAGAAGAGCATTAGTGAGGTCACGCACTGATGTTGGGCGATTAGGCCTGGCTCGCAGTCGGCGTTCCAATTCATCCCAAAGGTGTTCGATGGGATCAGGGCTCTGTGCAGGTCAGTCAAATTCTTCCACACCAATCTCAACAAACCATTTCTGTATGGATCTCGCTTGTGCACAGAGGCATTGTCATGCTGAATTAGGAAAGGGCCTTCCCCAAACTGTTGCCACAAAGTTGGAAGCACAGAATCGTCTAGAACAGGGGTGTCAAACGTACGGCCCGCGGGCCGGATCAGGCCCGCAAACGGGTTTAATCCGGCCCGCGAGATGATAAAAAAAAAAAAAATATATATATATATATATTTTATTTAAGTATAAAAATGCGCGGCAATTTTTCAATAAAATAAACTGCTGTTCCAATTGCGTCCACTGGCAAAACTGTTTATACCGGGGCAGAGCAAGTAGGTCAAGCACGTGCAGCCAATGAGCTACTTTGTTTTGCCCGCGATATTTATTACGGCTTCTACTTTTAACATTATGTGCTTTGGCACCCTCATTGCCCCAATATGTCTCTGTCAAAAAAGAGAAAAGTGGACGCAGAGTGCAGAGTGTTCCAAGAAAAATGGTCATCCTATTTAATCACGGAATTGAATGGGAAAGCTGTATGTTTGGTGTGTTCAGAGCATGTTGCAGTGCTGAAAGAATATAACCTTCGTCGCCACTATGTGAGTCTTCATGCCGACAAATATGACAACTTTCAAGGACAGCGGAGATGAGAGAAGGTGAATGAACTGTTGGCGGGTCTGAAGAAACAGCAGTCTGTGTTTACTCACAGCCGAGACATCAGTGACGCTGCAGTGAAAGCTAGCTACCTCATTGCTAATGAAATCGCAGTGGCTTCAAAACCATTTAGTGAGGGTGAATTTGTAAAAACATGCATGATGAAGGCAGCGGAGATTGTGTGCCCTGAAAAGCGGCAGGCTTTTGCAAATATCAGCCTGACAAGAAACACAGTTGCAGACAGGATTTCCGATCTTTCAGTGGATTTGGACAGCCAGTTGAAGCAAAAAGTAAAGTCATTTATTGCGTTTTCGGTTGCAATTGATGAAAGCACGGACATTACAGATGTTGCACAACTGGCAATTTTTTCATCCGCGGAGTTGATGACACATTGACCGTCACCGAGGAGTTCGTGGAGTAGGTGCCGATGACAGATACAACGACAGCAGCTGATATTTTTACCGCACTCGTCGGCGCGCTGGACAGGGTCGGAGTGGACTGGTCCCGCGCTGTCAGCCTGGCTACAGATGGTGCGTCCTCAATGATCGGGAAAAAAGCAGGCGTTGTGACAAAGTTCAGAGAGAAAGTGCAATCTGCAAATGGAGGACGTGATTTTTTTACTTTTCACTGTATTTTGCACCAGGAGGCTTTGTGTTGCAAGTCATTAAAGATGGATAACGTCATGAAGGTGGTCATCCAAACTGTTAATTTCATCCGATCCAGAAGCCTGAATCACCGTCAGTTTGACAGCCTTCTCAGAGAGAAAGACCACATCTATGGCCTGCCATACCACACTGAGGTAAGATGGTTAAGCCGAGGTGCTGTGCTGAGGCGTTTCTTTGATTTACGAGAAGAAATTGAACAGTTCATGGAAGAAAAGGGCAAACCAGTGTTAGAATTTCATTCCGCAGAATGGATGCCGGACCTTGCATTTATGGTGGATGTTACAGAGCACCTGAATAACTTGAACAAACAGCTGCAAGGGCGCAACAAAGTTGTCACGCAGTATTATGACAGCATACGTTCTTTCAAGTTGAAGCTGTCATTGTGGGAGACGCAACCTGCCGGTGGTGATGCAGCTCACTTCCCCTGTCTGAAAAATGTGTGCGCGACCCAACATGTGGCAGACATGAAGCGGTTCAAAGATAAAATAACTGGACTGTTACGGGAGTTTGAGCAACGCTTTCAGATTTATGTTTATATGTTTTTATGTTGATGTGCTATTGTTTTTAATTGATTTTATTTTATTTGTATATTTAACCTATTCTTTACTCTGTGGTTCTTGCACTTGTTTGGGGAACAGGATTTCATTATTTTTATCTACATTTCTGCCTGAGAAATGACACCCTGATATAGTTCTGTGATCTGTGAAACAGTTCTGTTAATCACTGAGGCATTGTGTGTTTGTGTGTTCTTTTTCTTTAGAATTTTCAAATAAACTTCAGGTGTTTTATGATTAATAGTGATGTTGTGCTTATACTATTTTGGACACACTGTCCTCAGGCTCCAGCTTTATGTTGTATGTTGATCGTATTAAAACAAAGAAAACAATCTGAAGTTGTTGTTTTTAAGTTATATATACCATGATTTTTCCGGTCCGGCCCACTTGGGAATAGATTTTCCTCCATGTGGCCCCTGAGCTAAAATGAGTTTGACACCCCTGGTCTAGAATGTCATTGTATGCTGTAGCGTTAAGATTTCCCTTCACTGGAACGAAGGGGCCTCGCCCGAACTATGAAAAACAGTCCCAGAACTCATTATTCCTCCTCCACCAAACTTTACAGTTGGCACTATGCATTCAGGCAGGTAGCGTTCTCCTAGCATCCGCCAAACCCAGATCCATCCGTCGTAATGCCAGATGGTGAAGCGTGATTGCATTCAGAGAACGCAATTCCACTGCTCCAGATTCCAATGGCGGCAAGCTTTACACCACTCCAGCCAACGCTTGGAATTGCGCATGGGGATCTTAGGCTTGTGTGCGGCTGCTCGGCCATGGAAACCAATTTCATGAAGCTCCCGACGAACAGTTTTTGTACTGACGTTGCTTCCAGAGGCAGTTTGGAACTCGGTAGTGAGTGTTGCAACTGAGGACAGATGATTTTTACGTGCTTCGCGCTTCAGCACTCGGCGGTCCCGTTATGTGAGCTTGTGTGGCCTACCACTTTGCAGCTGAGCCATTGTTGCTCCTAGAAGTTTCCACTTCACAATAACAGCACTTCCAGTTGACCGGGGCACCTCTATCAGGGCAGAAATGTTATGCACTGACTTGTTGGAAAGGTGGCATCCTATGACGGTGCCACGTTGAAAGTCACTGAGCTCTTCAGTAAGGCCATTCTACTGCCAATGTTTGTCTATGGAGATTGCATGGCTGTGTGCTAGATTTTATACACCGTTCAGCAACAGGTGTGGCTGAAATAGCCGAATCACTAATAAGAAGGGGTGTCCACATACCTTTGTACATATAGTGTAATTCTAAGTAATCTCCAAGTCATCTCCCTCAAGCAAAAAGCTAAATTACCTTTAAAAAAACAGATGAAATATCATCTCATGGAACAGCGGGGACACTCACACACAAAAGGGTAGAGCCAATATTTTCTTAGAAAAATTATTCCAAGTCCAAGTGATATCTCAAATTCCTCAGCCTATAAATAATAACGTGTTTAAACGTCACCTACTTCTTCCCCCCTGTAATTGAATCCGTAATTCCACTACGGCACGATTAGTTCGAGAAATGGCCCCTATTTTACAGCTCATCACAGTTTCTGTAATTCTGCTAAATAATCTATTCTAGAATGTGATCCGTGGTAGATAGTATACTCTGAGAAAGAAAAGTATACTCCTTTTCACGTGGGTTCAGCATACGCCATATATCCACCAAGCTCAAGTATTTTATCAACACGTGAATAGCCAGTTGGTCCTTAAGGGTTAAGTTGTCCTATTTAAACATCCGTCCAGCATTTGATTAAAGTCACCCTCCAGGATTACATTTCCTTCTCTCATATTACTGATAATGTTATTTATACTACACTCTTAGAAAGAAAAGGGTTCCAAAAGGGTTCTACCAAGAACTGTTTTGATCAGAAGAACCCTTTTTGGAAGACAAGGGTTCTTTGTAAGGCAAAGGGTTCTACCTAGAACCTTTAACAGCCTAAGAACCGTTTTTGGAAGAAAGGGTTCTTTGATGATTCTTTGGAAGGTAAGAAGGATTCTTTGGAAGGCAAGAATGATTCTTTGGAAGGCAAGAAGGGTTCTACATATATCCATATCTAATATTTCCCAGCATGCTCTATTGCAGGGAGATTTTCAGAATTGTTTGTTTTACTGTAATATCTGTGTTTTTGCATGTACCTTGCTTGGTTGATACATTTTATGCTACACAAAGATAGATAACACAGTTTTCTAAACTAATCCAATCTGTTAGTCATTGGATTTATCACACCCATTACTGAGATGGTTGTTCCAGTTTAGATGGTTTAGGTAGTCTCAGTGTTTCCATTTCCCCTACCCTGGCAGTCATTCTGAATGCAGGTTGCAGGTGATTCAGACTCTGGCTGAATTCCAATAGCAATTACACATCACTTTGCAAGCCAGCATTATGTGATTTGCAGGCCTTATGTGGCCTGTAAACCAGGAGTTTCCTAAGACCACTATGTTAGGGTATAACTAGTCCCTCAAAGAAAGGCCTTATGATATATGTAATGTATTGTCATAAATAATTACATTTTAAACGCTAATAAGGCTGGTGTAACCATACATTTTTGTATTTTACCAGGTAAGTTGACTGAGAACACACTGTCATTTAAAGCAACGACCTGGGGAATAGTTACAGGGGAGAGGAAGGGGGATGAATGAGCCAATCGGAAGCTGGGGACGATTAGGTGCCCATGATGGTATGAGGGCCAGATTGGGAATTTATCCAGTACGCAGGGGTTAACACCCCTACTCTTACGATAAGTGCCATGGGATCTTTAGTGACCACAGAGAGTCAGAACACCCGTTTAACATCCCATCCAAAAGACAACGCCATACACAGGGCAATGTCCCCAATCACTGCCCTGGGGCATTGGGATACGCCTCCTACTGGCCCTCCAACACCACTTCCAGCAGCATCTGGTCTTAAATCCAGGGCCATCCCTGCTTAGCTTCAGAGGCAAGCCAGCAGTGGGATGCTGCTGGAAGAAACCTCCAAAGATAAAAGGGTTCTCAGTAGAACTCTCATTTTATTTAGATGATAAAATGGTTCTTGGTAGAACCCTTCATAGAGGGTTCTAGGCAGAACCCTTCGTAGAGAGTTCTAGGTAGAACCATATACAGAGGGTTCTTTGAAGAATCATACATAGAGAGTTCTAGATAGAACCTCTGCAAAGGGTTCTATCCAGCACCAAAAAGGGTTCCCATATGGGGACAAACCGAAGAACCCTGTATGGTTCTACTTAGCACCTATTTTTCTAAGAGTGTATGGAACAACAAAGGATCTTCAATATTGGGTGCATATATGTTACAAAGGTTTAATTTTATCCCATGAACAATGGAATTAACAGTCTGAACACATGTTCTTTGTCTGATTTGAATGAAACACTGTGTTCGTCCCAAGTGGCACCCTATTCCCTATACAGTGCACTACTTTTGACCAGGGCCCATAGGGGGGAAAGAGTGCCATTTGAGAAACACACACATTCCGTCATTTGCATAGTCAATTATAATCAGAGCACACCGCAGCTGGACTATTACCTTTCACTAACGAGTAAGAAACACACACACGCACGGCACACACACACACACACACACGCACACACACACACACGCACGCACGCACGGCACGCACGCACGGCACGCACGCACGGCACACACACACACACACACACACACACACACACACACACACACGATAGAACCAGTGTGACTCTTCACTGTAAAAAAATGTATATTTGGATCAACCTAAAAAAAAGTAAATCAGTTAGGTTCTCTCAAGGGGAAATACTACATTTGTTGAAACCAAACATAAGATTCAATGCTAACTGTTTTATTTGATTATTACCGAACCTATATTTCCAGTTGGTGCAACCTATTTCTTTCAACACTCAACTTAATTTCCCCCTTTTCAAAGGAGCAATATGCAGAAATCGCTCCACCATTTCCCGGTTGCTAAAATTGTAATAGTTCACCTCATTTCAGTTTATGTGACAAAACAAGCAAGTACAGTGTAGAGAATCATTGTACCATCTGAACTTTCTATCCATATTACTTCAACTGGGTTACAACAAAGTAAATCAATTCCCTGTAAATCAGATAATTAAGTTGAAATGTCACGCCTTAACCCGCTCCCCCTCTCCTACGCTCCAAGTCGCCGGTCTACTAACCAACCGTCCAGGCACCATCATTAGACACACCTGTTCTCCATCATTACACACACCTGTTCTCCATCATTACACACACCTGTTCTCCATCATTACACACACCTGTTCTCCATCATTAGACACACCTGTTCTCCATCATTACACACACCTGTTCTCCATCATTACACACACCTGTTCTCCATCATTACACACACCTGTTCTCCATCATTACACACACCTGTTCTCCATCATTACACACACCTGGTCTCCATCATTACACACACCTGGTCTCCATCATTACACACACCGGCTCTCCATCATTACACACACCTGGACTTCATCATCACCTTGATGACCGTCCCTTTATTTGGCCCTCAGTAGCCTCAGTCATCAGGCAGTATTGGTTTGTTTTCATTCACGGTCTGTACGCTTCTCATGTTTTGTTTATCTGCATTCTTCATTATTAAACTCACCTTCTGCACCTGCTTCCGGACTCTAAGCGCATACGTTACATGAAAACCCCAATCTTATATTTCCTGTAAATATCTTGCACCAAGTTGATTTTTCACTTTGGAACTACACTCAACAAAAATATAATCGCAACAATTTCAAAGATTTTACTGAGTGACAGTTCACATAAGGAAAACAGTCAATTTAAATAAATTCATTAGGCCCTAATCTATGGATTTCACATGACTGGGAATACAGATATGCATCTGTTGGTCACAGATACCTTTAAAAAAAAAGGTAGGGGTGTGGATCAGAAAACCAGTCAGTATCTGGTGTGACCACCATTTGCCTCATGCAGAGCGACACATCTCCTTCACTTAGTTGATCAGGCTGTTGATTGTGGCCTGTGGAATGTTGTCCCACTCCTCTTAAATGGCTGTGTGAAGTTGCTGGATATTGGCTGGCACTGGAACACGCTGTCGTACGAGTCAATCCAGAGCATCCCAAACATGCTCAATGGGTGACGTCTGGTGAGTATGCAGGCCATGGAAGGGACATTTTCAGCTTCCAGGAATTGTGTACAGATCCTTGCCACATGGGGCCTTGCATTATCATGCTGAAACATGAGGTGATGGCGGAGTATGAATGGCACGACAATGGGCCTCAGGATCTCATCACGGTGAGCATTTGCCCACTGATGTTACGGCTACGACGCCAAACTGCAGTCAGGTCAAGACCCTGTTGAGGACGACGAGCACGCAGATGAGCTTCGCCGAGACAGTTTCTGACAGTTTGTGCAAAAATTGTTCGGTTGTGCAAACCCAGTTTAATCAGCTGTCCGGATGGCTGGTCTCAGACGATCCCGCAGGTGAAGAAGCCGGACGTGGAGGTCCTGGGCTGGCGTGGTTACACGTGGTCTGCGGTTGTGTGGCCGGTTGGACCTAATGGCAAATTCACTAAAACAACGTTGGAAGCGTCTTATGGTAGAGAAATGAACATTCAATTCTCTGACAAAAGCTCTGGTGGACATTCCTACAGTCAGCATGCCAATTGCACGCTCCCTCAAAACTTAACACATCTGCGCAGATTTTAGAGTGGCCTTTTATTGTCTCCATCAGTGGTTCAATTACAGGAAGTAATGACTCCAAACTAATCTTCACATAAGACTTTCACATTTATGTAGCCAAATGTTGAGTTCTTCACAATGGAAGCGGTAACCAAGGTTCTAAGAATCACATTACCTTATGACAGTATTAGTGCAGATTCAGGGCAGTAGATAAGTGTATATTGTGAATACAATAGAACAGATTAACTGGACATTCACTCTGACGGGTGTCTAAAAAATTATTACATGAAAGCCACGCCCCAAATAAGCCACACCTCCTCTTCTGATAGGCTGCTGCCGCTACATTGCCCAATCGCTATGTGCTTGACGTGTTGAGAGCAATTTAGAAACTTCCATTCAATAAAACATTGTTCATGTTCAAACAATTTCAATTGGTTAAATGAACCAACAGCTACATTTACATTTAAGTCATTTAGCAGACGCTCTTATCCAGAGTAACTTACAAATTGAAAACCCAATAAGCCATGCCTCCAACTCTTCTGATTGGCTGCCGCCGCTACATTGCCCCCACCGTTTTTCAATATGCATGTGGTGTTGAACGCAATTTACAAGCTTTCATTCAATTCAAAAAATCATATTGATCTGTCAAATTTGTTATTTGATTACAGACACATTTATTATAATAGGTTTAACGAACTAAAGTGTAATTTTTAATCATTCCAATCAGTAAAAGCACTTCAGATGAACAACAGCGTTGTCCCACTGTTTTACAGAGAGCAGAGGTCAGAGGTCAGAGGGGCAGTATTCTCCTGCTGTGTTAGTGGATGTTGTTAACGGATATTATATCCTGTCTACACACACACACACACAGTGTACTCACGCACACACACATGCACACACACGTATCTGAACAGGATCCTGTGGCCAGAGATGAAGTGAGTGAAGACAAAGGAGCAGCATGACAGGAGAGAGGAGAGAGAGAGACAGAGAGAGAGAGACAGAGAGAGAGAGACAGAGAGAGAGAGACAGAGAGAGAGAGACAGAGAGAGACAGAGAGAGAGAGAGAGAGAGAGGAGAGAGAGAGAGAGAGAGAGAGAGAGAGAGAGGGGGACAGAGAGAGAGAGAGAGACAGAGAGAGAGAGACAGAGAGAGGGAGAGAGAGAGACAGAGAGGGACAGAGAGAGAGAGACAGAGAGAGAGAGACAGAGAGAGAGAGAGAGAGAGAGAGAGAGAGAGAGAGAGAGAGAGAGAGAGACAGAGAGAGAGAGACAGAGAGAGACAGAGAGAGAGAGAGAGAGAGAGAGAGATAGAGAGAGAGAGAGAGAGGAGACAGAGAGAGAGAGAGAGAGAGAGAGAGGAGAGAGGAGAGAGAGAGAGCGAGACAGAGAG
>NC_140011.1:43283316-43293316 GCF_964263955.1 Coregonus lavaretus | reverse complement strand
ATTTTTAGCTCACATACCATTACTGTACACAGAGTGAAGCAGCCATCGATCACAGAACCATCAGTGTTCCAGAGCTTCTGAAGAACAGAACAGGAACATGGAGCGGAACGTTCATCCCCGTCTGATCTGAGCTCCAAAGGAATGTCTGGAATGTTGTGGGAAATTACAGTTCCATGGTCTGGATTCTGGAATTTACAGAATCCATTTAAAGGTTTTTTTATGGCAACATCTTATGCGATATTGTCTGGAAAACAGCTGATAAAGAGTATCATCACACACACATCCATTCACCTTACCTCCTAAGTCTCATAAGAGACTTCTAAATGTACATATTGTCTCCCTCCGCAACTGGATCCTGGACTTCCTGACGGGCCGCCCCCAGGTGGTAAGGGTAGGCAACAACACATTCGCCATGCTGACCCTCAACACAGGGGCGTTCTCAGTCCCCTCCTGTACTCCCTGTCCACGACTCCAACACATCAACAGGGCTGCAGCGGGGCGGTTCGAGAGCTCCAAGTCTCTCGCTGTCCACATCACTAAGGACCTATCATGGTCCAAACACACCAACAGTCGCCTCTTCCCCCTCAGGAGGCTGAAAAGATTTGGCATGGGCCCTCAGATCCTCAAAAAGTTCTACAGCTGCACCATTGAGAGCATCTTGACTGGCTGCATCACCGCCTGGTATGGCAACTGCTTGGCATCCCACTGTAAGGTGCTACAGAGGGTGATGCGTGGGCTCCCGAGTGGCGCACCGGTCTAAGGCACTGCATCTCTGTGCCTGAGGCGTCACTACAGACCCTGGTTCGATTCCAGGCTGTATCACAATCTGGCCGTGATTGGGAATCCCATAGGGCGGCGCATAATTGGCCCAGCGTCGTCCGGGTTTGGTCAGGGTAGGCCGTCATTGAAAATAAAAATGTGTTCTTAACTGACTTGCCTAGTTAAATACAGGTACAAAAATAAATAAAGAATTGCTGGGGCCGAGCTCCCTGCCGTCCAGGACCTCTATACCAGGCGGTGTCAGAGGAAGGCTACCCGGACTATTTACATTGACCCCCTTTATTAGTTATTTCTTTATCGTCTTGCACTGTCTCTATGCACACTCACTTGACTCTACCCACGCACTCACACATACTACACTGACACTCCAACACATACTACACTGACACTCCAACACATACTACACTGACACTCCAACACATACTACACTGACACTCCAACACACACTACACTGACACTCCAACACACACTACACTGACACTCCAACACACACTACACTGACACTCCAACACATACTACACTGACACTCCAACACATACTACACTGACACTCCAACACATACTACACTGACACTCCAACACATACTACACTGACACTCCAACACACACTACACTGACACTCCAACACACACTACACTGACACTCCAACACACACTACACTGACACTCCAACACATACTACACTGACACTCCAACACATACTACACTGACACTCCAACACATACTACACTGACACTCCAACACATACTACACTGACACTCCAACACATACTACACTGACACTCCAACACATACTACACTGACACTCCAACACACACTACACTGACACTCCAACACATACTACACTGACACTCCAACACATACTACACTGACACTCCAACACACACTACACTGACACTCCAACACACACTACACTGACACTCCAACACATACTACACTGACACTCCAACACATACTACACTGACACTCCAACACATACTACACTGACACTCCAACACACACTACACTGACACTCCAACACATACTACACTGACACTCCAACACATACTACACTGACACTCCAACACATACTACACTGACACTCCAACACACACTACACTGACACTCCAACACATACTACACTGACACTCCAACACACACTACACTGACACTCCAACACATACTACACTGACACTCCAACACATACTACACTGACACTCCAACACACACTACACTGACACTCCAACACACACTACACTGACACTCCAACACACACTACACTGACACTCCAACACATACTACACTGACACTCCAACACACACTACACTGACACTCCAACACATACTACACTGACACTCCAACACACACTACACTGACACTCCAACACACACTACACTGACACTCCAACACACACACACACACACACACACACTACATAAGCTCACACACACAAAACACACACACACATAAACACACTTTCACATATGCTGCTGCTACTCGGTTTGTACTTTTACCACTTTTACCCCTACCCACATGTACATACTGTATTACCTCAACTACATCCTACCCACATGTACTGCGACCTGGACTATCTGCATTGACCCTTTTTGATTTAACTATTTTTATCGCATACGCTGCTGCTACTGTCTGTTATCTATCCTGATGCCTAGTTAATTTACCCCTACCTACAGTATACTGCTGCTACTGTCTATTATCTATCCTGTTGACTAGTCACTTTACCCCTACCTACAGTATACTGCTGCTACTGTCTATTATCTATCCTGCACATCAACTCAGTACTGGTACCCCTTTTATATATAAGTTATCGTTACTCATTGTGGATCTATTATTACTTTTATTATTACTTGTATTATGATGTGTTTTACTTTTCTATTATTTCTCTATTTTCTTTCTCTCTGCATTGTTTATGTTTTTTTTACCCCATATGTAACTCTGTGTTGTTGTTTTTATCGCACTGCTTTGCTTTATCTTGGCCAGGTCGCAGTTGTAAATGAGAACTTGTTCTCAACTGGCTTACCTGGTTAAATAAAGGTGGGGGAAAAAATGAAAAAATGAAGAAAAAAAATGAAAAAAATATTTGTTGGCAAGGGCCCGTAAGTAATCATTTGACTGTTAGTCTACACCTGTTGTTTACGAAGCATGTGGTGAAGACAATATGATTTGATTTGATCAAGTACTAGCTCCTGGGTGACAATCATTTTGTCTATGCCATTTGTCTTCATTTTCTAAATAAAAATTGTAATCTTAACGTTACAAAACTTAAATTGATTCTGCGATGTTGAAAATCCAATAACAAGGTGTGGGGAGGCTCTATAAAAAATCTGGTCTCACAGTCCACTCAGAGGCCTACAAGGATGCTCTCTCCCAGGCCAAATCAGCCTACTACTCCAACCTCATCAATAACGGCCAAGGAAATCCCAGAACCCTTTGCTCCATCAACTGACTACCCAGGCCCCTGGATTTCTCCCCCTCACTGACTCATTAGAACTTTGCAATAAGTTTCTGGACTTCTTTCAGTTAAAAATCAAATCCATCTACCAACAGCTTCAGCTGGTTGGGGCTAGCACCACATCCCCCCATCCTGGCTAGCACCACACCCCCCCATCCTGGCTAGCACCACACCCCCCCATCCTGGCTAGCACCACACCCCCCCATCCTGGCTAGCACCACATCCCCCCATCCTGGCTAGCACCACATCCCCCCATCCTGGCTAGCACCACATCCCCCCATCCTGGCTAGCACCACACCCCCCCATCCTGGCTAGCACCACATCCCCCCATCCTGGCTAGCACCACATCCCCCCATCCTGGCTAGCACCACATCCCCCCCATCCTGGCTAGCACCACATCCCCCCATCCTGGCTAGCACCACACCCCCCCATCCTAGCTAGCTCCACATCCCCCCATCCTGGCTAGCACCACACCCCCGCCCCCCCCCATCCTGGCTAGCACCACATCCCCCCATCCTGGCTAGCACCACATCCCCCCATCCTGGCTAGCACCACATCCCCCCCATCCTGGCTAGCACCACATCCCCCCATCCTGGCTAGCACCACACCCCCCCATCCTGGCTAGCACCACATCCCCCCATCCTGGCTAGCACCACATCCCCCCATCCTGGCTAGCACCACATCCCCCCATCCTGGCTAGCACCACATCCCCCCCATCCTGGCTAGCACCACATCCCCCCATCCTGGCTAGCACCACATCCCCCCATCCTGGCTAGCACCACACCCCCGCCCCCCCCCATCCTGGCTAGCACCACACCCCCCCATCCTAGCTAGCTCCACATCCCCCCATCCTGGCTAGCACCACACCCCCGCCCCCCCCATCCTGGCTAGCACCACACCCCCCCATCCTAGCTAGCTCCACATCCCCCCATCCTGGCTAGTACCACATCCCCCCATCCTGGCTAGTACCACATCCCCCCATCCTGGCTAGCACCACATCCCCCCATCCTGGCTAGCACCACATCCCCCCATCCTGGCTAGCACCACATCCCCCCATCCTGGCTAGCACCACACCCCCCCATCCTGGCTAGCACCCCCCACCCCCCCCCCCCCATCCTGGCTAGCACCACACCCCCCCATCCTGGCTAGCACCACACCCCCCCATCCTGGCTAGCACCACACCCCCCCATCCTGGCTAGCACCACATCCCCCCATCCTGGCTAGCACCACATCCCCCCATCCTGGCTAGCACCACATCCCCCCATCCTGGCTAGCACCACATCCCCCCATCCTGGCTAGCACCACACACACCCCCTCCCTTAGTCTCTGCTCCTCTGACTCAGGACTACTCACCATCCCCAAAACAAGACTGTGCACCATGGGAGACCGGGCTTTCAGCATCGCTGCCCTCAAACTCGGCCAGCCACCCCAAACTCAATCACCACCTTCAAAAACAGATTAAAAACTGACCTGTTCAATCTGGCTTTCCCCTCAGCCTTCTCTCAGCCCTCTCTCAGCCCTCTCTCAGCCCTCTCTCAGCCCTCTCTCAGCCCTCTCTCAGCCCTCTCAGCCCTCTCTCAGCCTTCTCTCAGCCCTCTCTCAGCCCTCTCTCAGCCCTCTCTCAGCCCTCTCTCAGCCCTCTCTCAGCCCTCTCTCAGCCCTCTCTCAGCCCTCTCAGCCCTCTCTCAGCCCTCTCTCAGCCTTCTCTCAGCCCTCTCTCAGCCCTCTCTCAGCCCTCTCTCAGCCCTCTCTCAGCCCTCTCTCAGCCCTCTCTCAGCCCTCCCTCAGCCCTCTCTCAGCCCTCTCTCAGCCTTCTCTCAGCCCTCTCTCAGCCCTCTCTCAGCCCTCTCTCAGCTCCAGCTAAGGTAAGTAGCTTGTTTCTTTTTCATTCCATTGTTTCTTCTTGTTAGTTTTATTATCTTTGCTCTACAGCAGGGTTCTTCAATTCCGGTCCTGGAGGGCCGAAACACCTCTGTTTTTCATCCTCTCCTTCTAATCAGGGGCTAATTCAGACCTGGGACACCAGGTGAGTGCAATTAACTACCAGGTAGAAATAAAAAACAGAAGTGTTTCGGCCCTCCAGGACCGGAATGGAAGAACCCTGCTCTACAGTGTCCTTGGGTTTTTCTGAAAGGCGCTTTAGATCCCATGTATAATTATTTATATTATTATTGGAAACCAAAAGTTGTTTTCAATTTCAACTTATTTTAGAAGAAATAGGAAATTATTTAAGAAAAGTAGGTGCCAATATATTTGGCCGCAACTGTATATTAACTTTGGTTGCCAAGGTTACTCATCATCACTCTTAAGACACACGACTCTTCCCAATTGACTGTGAAATTCTATAGGATTCTTTCAGAGAAAACATCAAATTCTATAGGATTCTTTCAGAGCAAACATTGAATTCTATAGGATTCTTTCAGAGCAAACATTGAATTCTATAAGATTCTTTCAGAGCAAACATCGAATTCTATAGGATTCTTTCAGAGCAAACATCGAATTCTATAGGATTCTTTCAGAGCAAACATCGAATTCTATAGGATTCTTTCAGAGCAAACATTGAATTTTATAGGATTCTTTCAGAGAAAACATTGAATTCTATAGGATTCTTTCAGAGCAAACATCGAATTCTATAGGATTCTTTCAGAGCAAACATCGAATTCTATAGGATTCTTTCAGAGCAAACATTGAATTCTATAGGATTTTTTCGAGCAAACATCGAATTCTATAGGATTCTTTCAGAGCAAACATCGAATTCTATAGGATTCTTTCAGAGCAAACATCTAATTCTATAGGATTCTTTCAGAGCAAACACAGAATTCCATGTTTGTCAAAAATGTATTTGGTCAACGGCAGAAGGTGGGCAGTAGGAACCTGTTGTTGGTTAGATCTATAGGGTCACACTATAGACAGAGAGAGTTGTTATGTGGTTGCATCCCTAATGACACCCTATTTTCTATATAGTGCACTACTTTTGACCCAGGGCCCATAGAGCTCTGATCAAAAGTAGTGCACTATATGAAGAATAAGGTGCCATTTGGGGCAGGGGAAACTTGATTTTTGATCAGCACTCCTTCTCTGAGACCCTTAATGAATACAGGCCCAGAGATGTTATCCTAAACAGAGGAGAATCTGTAGACAGTAATATAGATCGCGTTTCTACCTGTGAGGATTTACCTTCGGTCAACATGTTTGCTTTGGTCGATTTGGTTGAGCTGTAATGATCTCTTTTCCTGTTATGTGGAGATAATAGCCGTTACCACTGATAGATAACAGCCCTGACCACTGATAGATAACAGCCCTGACCACTGATAGATAACAGCCCTGACCACTGATAGATAACAGCCCTGACCACTGATAGATAACAGCCCTGACCACTGATAGATAACAGCTCTGACCACTGATAGATAATAGCCCTAAGCACTGATAGACAACAGCGTGGGCACACACTGCACATTGTCGATATAGGACTCGTCGGGTGAGGTTGTGTCTCTCTCTGGCGGGAGGTAAGCTTGGCTTATATGGCTTATATGGTGTAGAGTAAAGCTTAAACTATGTATTTAGATTTTAGTTAGGTATTGTAGGTAGTTATCGTGGGTTATTGTAGTTATCGTGGGTTATTGTATGTAATTATTGTAGGTAAGTATTGTATTCGGCTGAGCCCGGTGAAGCACGAAGCTAGCTAACCCACTACCTGGACTAGCTAGCGGGTAGCTACTGGTAACTATTAGCAACTGCGGATAGTTGTTTCCAATGTTATTTCACGCTTAAGAGTACCTATAATTATGCCAGCTGGCTGTCTACCATTCAGCTGTTTCTCTAACCTCATTATCTGAAGCGTTAACGTTAGGTAGTTAGTAGCTACTGTACTCGAAATGTAGCTAGCTTGTTGCTACCTGGATAGCTACCTAAACAATAGCTGGAACGACCTAGCGAACAGACGCAAACTGGCTGAATCGATTCAGTGGCTAGCTTTGCACATAACTGGCTAACAGTAGCTACTAAGGGTAAGTTATAACCTACATTTGTGTTTTGTTTTTACATACTGGTAACCAGAGTCGCTCAAGGGAATTCGGGACATGGGTGACTAGTTAACTTTAGCTTGGCTCTCTCTGTGTGTTCGTGCCGTGGGACAAGGGGTTTTCGTTGGCAGAGAGCAATGGCTAGCTAGTATGGTAACTATTCTAGCTAACTAACTGGCTGAATAAGTTGACGACGGACTCACTCAAACTGTCAAAACTAACCCAAAACTTTACACAACATTAGACACGGACACGAATGATCTGCTTGGCTTGTTAACACACTGGTGGTTTGTTGTAACTGAGTATTGGTGCTAAACCGTGTTATTGGAGGCTGGCATGCTAGTTGGCTATGGCGTCATAGGATTCGGTGCCCTGGACGGATTTCACGGAAGAATACTGTACCAAGTTAGCTAGCTGAATAAACTAAGTTAGTCTATTCCTAGAAAACATTGAACCGCTGTAGTTTACAACAATTATAATTTCTAAAGTGGAAGTTGTGAGAGTTATATTTGAGTGTTTCAGTGAAACGTAAGTGAGGGAGGCCCCGCTCTCTCGCTTTCCCAGATGTTTAGTTCATTTCATTCTGTTCTCCTTTGCATTATTGTAGCCATTTTCTGTAGCCTGTCAACTATGTGTCTGTCTATCCCTGTTCTCTCCTCTCCGCACAGGCTATACAAATGCCTCACACCGCGTGGCTGCTGCCACTCTAACCTGGTGGTCCCTGCACGCACGACCCACGTGGAGTTCCAGGTCTCCGGCAGCCTCTGGAACTGCCGTTCTGCGGCCAACAAGGCAGAGTTCATCTCAGCCTATGCTACCCTCCAGTCCCTCGACTTCTTGGCGCTGACGGAAACATAGATTACCACTGACAACACTGCTACTCCTACTGCTCTCTCCTCGTCTGACCATGTGTTCTCGCATACCCCGAGAGCATCTGGTCAGCGGGGTGGTGGCACAGGAATCCTCATCTCTCCCAAGTGGACATTCTCTCTTTCTCCCCTGACCCATCTATCTCCTCATTTGAATTCCATGCTGTCACAGTTACTAGCCCATTCAAGCTTAACATCCATGTCATTTATCGCCCTCCAGGTTCCCTTGTAGAGTTCATCAATGAGCTTGACACCTTGATATGTTCCTTTCCTGTGGATGGCTCACCCCTCACAGTTCTGGGTGACTTTAACCTCCCTACGTCTACCTTTGACTAATTTCTCTCTGCCTCATTCTTTCCACTCCACTCCTCTTTTGACCTCACCCTCTCACCGTCCCCCCCTACTCACAAGGCAGGCAATACGCTTGACCTCATCTTTACTAGATGCTGTTCTTCTACTAATCTCACTGCAACTCCCCTCCATGTCTCCGACCACTACTTTGTATCCTTTTCTCTCTCCCTCTCCTCCAACACTACTCACTCTGCCCCTACTCAGATGGTAATGCGCCGTCACAACCTTCGGTCTCTCTCTCCCGCTACTCTCTCCTCTTCCATCCTATCATCTCTTCCCTCTGCTCAATCCTTCTCCCTCCAATCTCCTGATTCTGCCTCCTCAACCCTCTTCTCCTCCCTTTCTGCATCCTTTGACTCTCTATGTCCCCTATCCTCCCGGCCGGCTCGGTCCTCCCCTCCTGCTTCGTGGCTTGACGACTCATTGCGAGCTCACAGAACAGGGCTCCGGGCAGCCGAGCGGAAATGGAGGAAAACTAGACTCCCTGCGGACCTGGCATCATTTCACTCCCTCCTCTCTACATTTTCTTCCTCTGTTTCTGCTGCTAAAGCCACTTTCTACCACTCTAAATTCCAAACATCTGCCTCTAACCCTAGGAAGCTCTTTGCCACCTTCTCCTCCCTGCTGAATCCTCCCCCCCACCCCCTCCTCCCTCTCTGTGGATGACTTCGTCAACCATTTTGAAAAGAAGGTTGACGACATCCGATCCTCGTTTGTTAAGTCAAATGACACCACTGGTCCTGCTCACACTGCCCTACCCTATGCTTTGACTTCTTTCTCCCCTCTCTCTCCAGATGAAATCTTGCGACTTGTGAGGACCTGCCGCCCAACAACCTGCCCGCTTGACCCTATCCTCTCCTCTCTTCTCCAGACCATTTCCGGAGACCTCGCTCATCAACTCATCCTTGACCGCTGGCTATGTCCCTTCCGTCTTCAAGAGAGCGAGAGTTGCAACCCTTCTCAAAAAACCTACACTCGATCCCTCCGATGTCAACAACTACAGACCAGTATCCCTTCTTTCTTTTCTCTCCAAAACTCTTGAGCGTGCCGTCTTTAGCCAACTCTCTTGCTATCTCCCTCAGAATGACCTTCTTGATCCAAACCAGTCAGGTTTCAAGACTGCTCATTCAACTGAGACTGCTCGTCTTTGTGTCACGGAGGCTCTCCGCACTGCTAAAGCTAACTCTCTCTCCTCTGCTCTCGTCCTTCTAGACCTATCTGCTGCCTTTGATACTGTGAACCATCAGATCCTCCTCTCCACCCTTTCCGAGTTGGGCATCTCCGGCGCGGCTCACTCTTGGATTGCGTCCTACCTGACAGGTCGCTCCTACCAGGTGGCGTGGCAAGAATCTGTCTCCGCACCACGTGCTCTCACCACTGGTGTCCCCCAGGGCTCAGTTCTAGGCCCTCCCCTATTCTCGCTATACACCAAGTCACTTGGCTCTGTCATATCCTCACATGGCCTCTCCTATCATTGCTACGCAGACGACACACAATTAATCTTCTCCTTTCCCCCTTCTGATAACCAGGTG